>NC_064631.1:606734620-607034620 GCF_023864275.1 Schistocerca cancellata | reverse complement strand
TGCTTGCCATTGGTGGAAATCGGCAAATAGCAGACTGAGTGGTGACTACAGTGTAGCGTTGTTTACTAATTGCCTAGTATCGACTATGCCGCGTCAGCACTCTGTGTACCCTCCACCGCTGTGGCCTGCCACATGCCTGTTGCTCTGTGAGAGCTGTCCTTCCGCAAAGCTGTCACTACTGGCAGCCAAGATGCTGGAAGTCGGTACCCGTCTTCTCTATTCATATTGTTGGGTCTCTTGGCTATTTCTATAGCCTCTCTAATCTTCTTCCTCAAACTAAATGGCTGTTTCACCAGTACACGAGCCTCTCAAAATTCGATCTTCGTCCTGCATTGTTCCTGATATTCTGCCACCGCCGATTTGTTGTATTATCTGAGGCAGATATATCTCTCATGTTCAGTTAACCTTGTGCTTATTGGATGCCCAGTCTCACCTACATACTCCAGTCCACATTCGCACCCGATTTCATAAACTCCAGCGGCACGAAACTTATCAATTGTATCTTTTGTCGAGCCCAGAACATCTTTTATTTTGTTGTTGCTATGAAAAATTGGCTTAATGCCTGCCCGATGGAGAATTTTGCCCAGACGTTCAGTAATCCCTTGTATATATGGTAGCACGACGGTGTTCTGTGCTTTGTTCTGGATTTCCCTGTTGCCCTCCTTCTTCAGTGCCATGGTTTTGTGTTTCATTCTCATGTCATAGCCATTAGCTCCAAAAATGGACCTGAGCTTCTGTAGTTCAGCTTGCAGGTATGGTGTACTGTTTCAACACGTGTGTCAGACACTCGGGGATGGCCTGGCGATTTGCCTTTACACAGACAACATGTTTCTCAGAATTGTTCATGTCATCATTTAAAGCTCTGTGCTGTGCAGGATCCACACCATATGTAATGTGAAACTCACTCTCACTATTACTGACCAGCACTGTGCAAAACATAGAACACAAAATGCTTTCTGTTGTTCCAACACCATGTTTACTAGAACTGTTGTGGGAACACACTGCTGCTACCTAGTGGGAATCATGTAAAACTTGAGTGTTTGCTCTTTCCAACAGTATGTTGTTCACACACATATCTCAAATAACATAATGGTTATGATTTTTTCTAAACCAGATGATTCTTTTTGATACACCCAGTATTTCCACTATTATTATTTAGTGTAACCCTACTTTTCAGTTTTGAATTTAATTTTTGCATTACATTTTCTGCAGAAAGTTTAATGTAAATATTATTAAAATCACTGATCTCATGCCGAATACCATTTATCTCCTCAAACAGCTGCTTTGCATTACTTAAATCAAATTTTCTACAAGAACCTATGTTAACAGATAGTGGTGAATGAACTTGGTTCATCTATCGCTAACTTATTGTTATCAGAGGATGCCCTTTCCCATTCCTCAGTCTCTTCACTAACAATAGTTTGCAAATTATTACTGATCCTGTAATTTTCATTGGCATCTTTACTAAATTTGACCTGAAGGGTTTCACTTGTACTCACCTGCTTTGCGCACCTCCCCCCTATCAATTTTTATTGTGCTATGAAATCAGTAAGATTATTACAAAAAGGATAGCTGCTACTCACCATACTCACCATATAGTGGCTGAATCACAAATAGGCACAACACAAAATAAGCTTTTGCACACACACAAACACAAACACACATGACAACAGTCTCTGGCAGCTGAAGCCAGACTACAAGCAGCAACAGCAGTAGTAGTGCCTGATGAGAGAGGCAACTGGGTGGGAGTAGAGAGGAGGCTGGGGCAGGGAGGGGGATAGTGGTGGTGGACGGTGAAGTGCTGCTGGGGAATGTGCTGGGATGAGATGGAGAGAGGGTAGGGCAGTTAGGTGCAGTTGGGAGGTTAGACAGCAGGTGGGGGAGGGAGGGAGGGTGGGGTGGGGGGGGGGAGGCAGCAGAACAGGAGCAAGATAAATAGACTGGGTGCATTTGGTGGAATAGAGGCTTGTGTAGTGCTGGTGTGGGAACAGGAAAGGTGCTGATGGGTGAGGACAATGACTAACGAGGGTTGAGGCCAGGAGGGTTACAGAAATGTAGGATATATTGCAGGGAGAGTTCCCACCAGCACAATTCAGAAAATCTGGTGTTGTTGGGAAGGGTCCACGTGGCACAGGCTGTGAAGCAGACATTGAAATGAAGAATGTCATGTTGGGCAGCGTGTTCAGTAACATGGTGGCGTGTTGTTTCTTGGCCACAGTTTGTCGGTGGCCATTCATGTGAACAGACAGCTTGTTGGTTGTCATCACCACGTAGAATGCAGCACAGTGGTTGCAGCTTAGCTTCTAGATCACGTGACTGGTTTCACAGGTAGCCCTGCCTTTGATGGGATCTGTTATGTTTGTGACTGGACTAGATTGAGTGGTGGTGGGAGGATGTATGTGACAGGTCTCGCAACTAGGTCTATTACAGGGGTATGAGCCATGAGGTAAGAGACTGGGAGCACGTGTTGTGTAGGAGTGGATGAGTGTATTGTGTAGGTTTAGTGGACAGCAGAATGCCACTGTGGGTGGGGTGGGAAGGTTAGTGGCCAGGCATTTCTCATTTCAGGGCATGGTGAGGGATAGTCAAAACCCTGATGGAGAATGTAATTCAGTTGCTCCATTCATGGGTGGTACTGAGTTATGAGCAGAATGCTCCTCTGTCACCGGACAGTGAGACTTTTGGATTTGATGGGTGACTGGAAACATAAGGCACAGGAAATTTGTTTTGGAACAAGGTTGGGAGGATAATTATGGCCTCTAAAGGCCTCAGTGAGAGCCTTAGTATATTTCAAGAGAGATTGCTCGTCACTGCAGATGCAACAGCCATGGGTAGTTAGGCTGTATCGAAGGGTCTTCTTGGTATGTAATGGGGGTAGCTGTCAAAGTAGAGGTGTTGCTAGTGGTTAGTAGGTTTGATATGGATGGAGGTACTGATGTACCCATCTTTGAGATGGAAGTCAGCATCTAGGAAGGTGGCTTGTTAGGTTGAGTAGGACCAGGTGAAGCAAATGGGGGAGAAGGTATTGAGGTTCTGGAGGAATGTGGATAGGGTGTCCTCATTCTCAATCCAGATTGCAAAGATGTCATTAATGATTCAGAACCAGGTGAGGGGTTTAGGATTCTGGGTGTTTAGGAAGGATTCCTCTAGATTACCTATGAATAGGTTGGCATAGGATGGTGCTATGCAGGTACCCATAACCGTACCCCAGATTTGTTTGTAAGTAATGCCTTCAAATGAGAAATGATGGGTGAGGGTATAGTTGATCATGGTGACTAGGAAGGAGGTTGTTGGTTTGGAATCCGTGGGGCATTGGGAAAGATAGTGTTCAATAGCGGTAAGACCATGGGCATTAGGGATGTTAGTGTAAAGAGAGGTGGCATCAATAGTGATGAGCAGGGCACCGTGTGGTAAAGGAACAGGAACGGTGGAGGAAATAGGTGGCAGCTGCTATGTAGGAGGGCAGTTTTCAGGTAATAGGCTGAAGTTGGTGGTCTATGAGAGCAGAGATCCATTCAGTGGGGCGACAGTAACTGGCCACAGTGGGGCATCCTGGGTGGCTGGGTTTATGGTCTTTAGGAAACGTGTAGAAGGCAGGAATGCGTGGAGTGGTAGGGCCGAGGAGAGAGCTGGATTCCAAGGAGAAGTTCTGAGATGGGCCTAAGGATTTGAGGAGAGACTGGGGATCCTGCTGGATTTTGGGAATGTCATCACTGTGGCAAGGTTTTTAGATATCTGACAGCTGACAGAGTCCTTCTGCCAGGTGATCCTTGTGGTTTAAAACAGCAGTGGTGGAGTCTTTATCCACAGGTAGGATTATAAGATCAGGATCAGGTTTTAGGTGGTGGATTGTGCTTCTTTCTGCAGCTGTAGGTTAGTTTGCTTGTTGAGGGATTTGGGGAATGATGGTGAGACAAGATTAGAGGTTAAGAAATTCTGAAAAGTTTACAGGAGGTGATTTGGGGCAGTGGGGGTGGATCACAGTTGGATGGAGGAGTGAATTGAGTCGGGCCAGCTTCAACATTAGTCTTTAGTTGAGTCTGATTGGTAGGGTTGGTGGCAAAAAAGTATTTCCGCTGTAGGGACCAGGAAAAAGAGAGAAGATCTTTACCAAGTCTTGCATGGTTGAATTTGGGAGTGGGGCAAAAGGTGAGGTCTTTGGATAGGACTGATATTTTTGTTGTGCCTATCTGCAACTGAGCATCTCTGGTATATGGTAAAGTAGTAAGATTTTTATTTAATTCCTTAAAATTTTGTTTAGTATTCCAGCATATGCATATATTCTTTCAGAGATACATTCCAACATTTTGTTGATTTATTTGTTAGTATCTTCTATTTTACAGTTTGTATCCCTAGAAGATTTTTCTGATTTACTGTTAATATCCCTAGCAGATGCTTCTACTGTTTTACACTCCTGGAAATTGAAATAAGAACACCATGAATTCATTGTCCCAGGAAGGGGAAACTTTATTGACACATTCCTGGGGTCAGATACATCACATGATCACACTGACAGAACCACAGGCACATAGACACAGGCAACAGAGCATGCACAATGTCGGCACTAGTACAGTGTATATCCACCTTTCGCAGCAATGCAGGCTGCTATTCTCCCATGGAGACGATCGTAGAGATGCTGGATGTAGTCCTGTGGAACGGCTTGCCATGCCATTTCCACCTGGCGCCTCAGTTGGACCAGCGCTCTTGCTGGACGTGCAGACCGCGTGAGATGACGCTTCATCCAGTCCCAAACATGCTCAATGGGTGACAGATCTGGAGATCTTGCTGGCCAGGGTAGTTGACTTACACCTTCTAGAGCACGTTGGGTGGCACGGGATACATGCGGACGTGCGTTGTCCTGTTGGAACAGCAAGTTCCCTTGCCGGTCTAGGAATGGTAGAACGATGGGTTCGATGACGGTTTGGATGTACCGTGCGCTATTCAGTGTCCCCTCGACGATCACCAGTGGTGTACGGCCAGTGTAGGAGATCGCTCCCCACACCATGAAGCCGGGTGTTGGCCCTGTGTGCCTCGGTCGTATACAGTCCTGATTGTGGCGCTCACCTGCACGGCGCCAAACACGCATACGACCATCACTGGCACCAAGGCAGAAGCGACTCTCATCGCTGAAGACGACACGTCTCCATTCGTCCCTCCATTCACGCCTGTCGCGACACCACTGGAGGCGGGCTGCACGATGTTGGGGCGTGAGCGGAAGACGGCCTAATGGTGTGTGGGACCGTAGCCCAGCTTCATGGAGATGGTTGCGAATGGTCCTCGCCGATACCCCAGGAGCAACAGTGTCCCTAATTTGCTGGGAAGTGGCGGTGCAGTCCCCTACGGCACTGCGTAGGATCCTACGGTCTTGGCGTGCATCCTTGCGTCGCTGCAGTCCGGTCCCAGGTTGACGGGCACGTGCACCTTCCGCCGACCACTGGTGACAACATCGATGTACTGTGGAGACCTCACGCCTCACGTGTTGAGCAATTCGGCGGTACGTCCACCCGGCCTCCCGCATGCCCACTATACGCCCTCGCTCAAAGTCCGTCAACTGCACATACGGTTCACGTCCACGCTGTCGCGGCATGCTACCAGTGTTAAAGACTGCGATGGAGCTCCATATGCCACAGCAAACTGGCTGACACTGACGGCGGCGGTGCACAAATGCTGTGCAGCTAGCGCCATTCGACGGCCAACACCGCGGTTCCTGGTGTGTCCGCTGTGCCGTGCATGTGATCATTGCTTGTACAGCCCTCTCGCAGTGTCCGGAGCAAGTATGATGGGTCTGACACACCGGTGTCAATGTGTTCTTTTTTCCATTTCCAGGAGTGTATTTATTCACACCAGCAACACTTTGTTAGTGTTCTCCTTGGACTTGTCTATTCTTTCATTGAAAGAATTTAGTTTTTCCCATATATCATATACAGTTTTGTTAGTCTTCCTATTGAATTTTCTTATTTTTTCATTCAGAACTTCCATATCTTCATCCATAAGATTTTCTCTATTGCAAATATTTATACTGACTTCATGTAATTTTTCAGTATTAGATTCCTCGAGATAGTTCTCCATAACTTATGCTCCTACTTTTTCAATATTATTACTAATAGTTGCATCATATCCACCACCCAATCTTTTCTTATTCCATCAAATTTATTCAGAATAGCTTGAAACATTTCCCATATTTCTTGCATAGTTTACTGCTCTTTCAATTTTCCTTTAATTACTCAACTTGTCTACCCATATTTATTCTAACTTGTCTCAAGGATAACTACTACTTAACACCTTCTTATGAATGATGTAATCTTTGACTCAATTCCAGTAAGCTCTCATCCTCTCTGGATTCTGTAGCTGGTTGAAGAATATGCCAGAGTTGCTTCCATGCACAGAGCTCCGGACTTCTCCTAGTGCACCCCCAGTGCAACCCTTATAGCCTCAGTGAGGACTTCTACTGCTTTTCATGTTCTCTCTGTGTGCAGTGATGCTTCCTCCTGATATCTGATTGGCCTTGTCATGTTTGCTGCCACTGTCTTCCATCTTCCTCCTCGTGATGCCCCTGTAAAACTATTTATGATATTTCACTCTGGAAATGTTCATAATACTGTGACACAAATTCAATTTTTCATTGATGGAATTTTATTCCATTCTGCAACATGCACATTTCAAACTCTGTGATGCTCACATTATAACTTTGTGTTGCTGCCAACAAATCACATATTACAGTCACTTGTAATTAACAGTTCATTTCCTGCACAATTCTAAATCTCCAATAAATTGTGCACTGCTCATATTCCTTATCTGCAGCACTATCATTTTAAAATTTTATCTCCTCTGTCTCTTTTTTAAACACACAAATTATCCCCAGCATAGGGATACCATATTGCAAGATCCCCTCGTGGTACTAAGCCTCTATAAAAGTTTCTTAATCTAGCCATGAGTATGGAGAAAGCAGTGTAGGCAATGAACAGTACAATTGGTTGTTCCTTCCCACTCAAGACTGCAAAAGTTAAGTTAACCCTTTCCTGGATCAACTTGGTGAGCCAATGCATAGAACTCATCCCTACCTATTCTGTGCAGCTCTCCCATTGATTTAGTCTTGAAGCAGTTCTTGTAGTGCTGTTGGGTTCTTTTGGAGATGCAAACAGTATATCTATATGGCTATAAGTGGAAATGTGGGAAGCTAATCTACTTTAAGCAAATTTCAGGATGCTGTTATGATGCAGTTATTGACAAACAGCTTAAAACAGTTAACAGTCACACTGTTGGGCACAAGTAACTTCAAAATTATGTAAAATTGAGAGCAAGGCTTGTACAGAGATCAGGTCTGTATTACATCCTAAAGCTAACTGGTTAGACTGACAAGCAGTAGAAATTTTTAGCACACTTGTGTAACTTTGGAACTATTTGGTTATTGTCAAGAGATTGATAATTTTTAATTTCTTCCTGCTATAAATAGCTGTTATGTACTTGCACAGGTGTGACAATGCTGCAAAACTGTCACTGTCAGCAAAAATTATTGATATACTAGCTGACCATGGCTCAAGCATAAGCCTGGGAAACTGAATTCAGGAAGAGGAAACTTGATGTGTGAGTCAATCAACGGGGGCAGAGAGCCCATCGCTGTAAACACTGGTCAGGTCTGAGGTAGTTGAAGCCTGCATAAGAAATGATGGGCAATGCCTATTGCTACTGGCAGGCAAACTCCTGGGTCAGTTGCTCTGCCCATGCAACACTTTGCACATGCCCTCCATGACAGCATCTTTCACTATTCCACTGTGACACCCCTGCCAGCTTTTCTGCCTCCATCTCTACGTCTGCTGGTGGGGATACTATATCCCTCCCCTGAAAAGGTCTCATTGGGCTGAAAATGGCCAGGTTTGTGGCACGATCTCTGGCAGAAAACCAGAGATGGTGTGAGATTGCATGGTGATGGTTCAACCATTGGTGGGTCAGCAACACAATTGGTTCTGCCAGAGAGGTGGAAAAATTGTGGTGGATGGGGTAAAGGTCAGTCTGCTGGCATCAGTGGGGGCTAGGCTTCATCCACTGGCTGACAGAGGAAGGAGAGTGCCAGTTCAGATTGCACAGGCTCCACATCAGTAGTTAAGGGAACTATCCCTATCAGTGCCTTATCCACTGTCGAAGGTACGACAGCAGAGGGAGAAGTACAGGTGGCAATGGGTGAGCGTGCTGCTCCAGTTGGAGACCTTCCCACTGGAAGAAACACTGTGACTAACCCCATCATCCAGCTGCCTCAGAGATGGCACCTCTGAGGATCTGATAGGCCACGGACAAAACTGATTGTATTATCAGTCAGGAAAATAACATATATTCATAGTTATAAATATAATGAAACTCTGTTCTTAAACAATTTTTGACATGTATGTTAACTTTCACAAATGGAGCAGTGGGGGGATGCTCTTGGTTCTATCATCACATGCTGGAAATACAATGAGGTGACCTCTCTATTCTTCACTACAGGGCAGCTCAAAGAGATGATACTGTCATCTGAAAATTACTGGAGAAAGCAGTGACTCTGACTAATTTCCCTTCTGGAGACACTTTCAGGTGTTTTCTCTGAAACACAACTCCTCTGTTACCCTGCAGTGATTGAGATACTTTTAGGGAAGCGTCAACTGTCTACAATGGAGGAAATACACAGTGTAGAACATTAAATATATTCTACCCTCATGCTCATAAATTAAGGATAATTGCAGAATGTGGTGCCACACAACACAGCACTACACACAACTGGCATTAATAGCATAGGCACATAGGGAACACACACAACACAGATCTGTAAGTCCACAGTATTGGTGATAAGTTGACAAAACCATCCCGAAACGCATGTGCTACAAAACGCCACTGTTTCCTGTGCATGTACCCCGACATCAATATGGGATATGACCACCATACACACATACACACATACACAGGCTGCAGAACGAGTTGGCATACTCTGGATCAGGTGGTCAAGCAGCTGCTGGGGCATAGCCTCCCATTCTTGCACCAGTGCCTGTCAGAGCTCCTGAAGTGTCATAGCGGTTTGAAGATAGGCAGCGATACGCCGACCAAGAGCATCCCAGACGTGCTCCATGGGGTTTTGGTCTGGAGAACAGGCAAGCCACTCCATTCACCTGATATCTTCTGTTTCAAGGTACTCCTCCACGATGGCAACTCGGTGGGGCTGTGCGTTATCATCCATCAGGAGGAAGGTGGGACCCACTGCACCCCTGAAAAGGCAGACATACTGATGCAAAATGATGTCCCATTACACCTGACCTGTTACAGTTACTCTGTCAAAGACATGCAGGGGTGTGCATGCACCAATCATAATTCCACCCCACACCTTTCAAGGACATTAAGGGGTTGGTATCTTGTTCCTGATTCACGCCAGATGAAAACCCGGCAAGAATCACTGTTTAGACTATACCTGGACTCGTCCGTGAACATAACCTGTGACCACTGTACCAATGACCATGTACTGTGTTCTTGACACCAGGCTTTACAGGCTCTCCTGTGACCAGGGATCAGTGGAATACACCTGCACCTTGGAGGTCTCAGGTGAATAAACGATGTCTGTTCAGTCGTCCGTTGACCATATGTCTGGAGACAACTGTTCCAGTGGCTGCGGTAAGGTCCCAATCAAGGCTACCTGCTGTACTCTGTGGCTGTCGGCGGGCACTGATGGTGAGATATCAGTCTTCTTGTGGTGTTGTACACTGTGGACATCCCATACTGTACCGCCTGGACATGTTTCCTGTTTGCTGGAATTGTTGCCATAATCTTGAGATCACACTTTATGACACATGGAGGGCCCATGCTACCACCTGCTGTGTTTGACCAGCCTCCAGTCTCACTAGTCTTCTACCCCTCATAATGTCATCAATATGTGTTCTTTGAGCCATTTTCAACATACAGTCCCCATTACCATATCTGAAAACGTCTGAACACTTACTCGCTGCACCGTACTCTGACATGCACCAACACACCTCTGCGTCTGTGGACTGCTTCCATCACCACCATGCGACAACCGCAGGTCAAATACACCACATGGTCATATCCCAAAGTGATTTAAACCCGCAAAGTGCCCACCCGAGCATTGTTTCACGATGTTATCAGCATTATCCTTAATTTATGAGCACGAGTGTAGAAAAAGCTGCAGTTACAATGAAAATGATCAAGTCCTTTACAGAAGATGAGTGCCCACAAATAGTTCCTACTTCTTCCCTCACTGTTCACTCTCAGAGCCTACTCACCATTAGTTTAGAAACTGTTCACAACATTGCAAGTTACATCATCAAAATCCATTTAATAGCTTACCTTACAGCAGGTGCACATGGTGAGGGGGGAAGGGAGCCAGGCCTGGGGGGGGGGGGGGGGGGGGCAGCTGTCCCTAGTGAAATTTCATCAGTGCTATTATGGATGCCATAAAAGATAAATGGAAATCCATAAAAGATAAATGGAAATCACAGGTTGTATGGTGACTATTTTCTTTAATTACATGTTTCAATTTATGCATCACCACCAGATTAATCTGAAAAAATCCGTAAGGAACCACAAATAATACATAGTCCATAATAGTAGCTAATGACCACTAAAAACAAGCAGGAAATGTATCAAAGTACAATGTGGGAACATACTGTGGGAATCGAGATGTTACGTACGGTAATATCGAACCCAATAGTAAGTATTCGCTTGTTTATAATGAATTAACTTTATTTTGATCATGTCAGTACAAACACATCCACTCAAATACAGAGTTCGGAAAACACTGAAATCGACAGGTTTCAAAGAAGTTCATTCTCAAAGATGAGGCGGTCAACTCTTGCAGTCGATAATCCCCACAGAGTGCCCGCCAGTAGTGCGGAGCACGGTAAGGATGATGAGAGGCGTGTGTGCACCTGGCCAGCTGATGGTGCAGGTGCGCATGACCGATCGTGTCGTGGCAGGCACTAGTGCGAGGCGCAATCAGACCGTTTCTCGATGTCTTGGTAGGCTCGACCAGCGGAGGAAAGGACACGTGGAAGGCGTCCACAGGTTGACCGTGCCATGCTGCTGATGGCATGGTGGAAGCAGAAGGCGGCGGCGTGTCGGTGGGGAGAACATCATCTTGCTGAGGCCGTGCGGTGCAGCAGGGTTTTGATCCAATCACCGGCACGGAGTGCGTCGAAGATGCGATGCGATGTATTGCCAAAGTATTTGCCGGCGAGTGCTGTGGTAAGTGTAACGTGTCCAGTAACAGTTTGTTTTTAGCCATATGACATAAAGGAGCAAGCATGCTGTGGCTTAACAGGTTGCCTAAGAGATGCAGGATGAGCAACACTCACGACAAAGACGGAGTTATAGAGGTGCTTGATGTCACAGCAGGGGAGAAAACAGCAAGCTGCACATGACTGACCTTGGCGGCGGATGACTTCGGTGTAGATGAAAGTGTCACCTCAGAGTCCGTGGACGGTGAGTGTGTTACAGCGGTAGATGGCAGGATGTTCCAAGCGGAGTTGACAGTGTCGGTGTTTTGATATGCAAAACAGCCGTGATCGAAGGTTGGGGGGGTGTGGCCATGAGCCCTGTGCATGAGGCAAGGCGATGGCGAGAGGTGGTGGAAGGCGGACATGGTCAGTGAAACAGTGGTCAGAACAGGAAGGTGATGAGACGTAATGTGAACATGAAGAAGTCGAATCAGCGGATGAACTACTGGTCCGTGGCGGAGAGGAGACACAGTTCGATGGAACTGGAGCTGCGTGCGTGCTGTCGCTGTCAGCGCTGCGGTCAAGTCGTAAGGCTGCAAGCTGCTCACGCAAAACTGCTGCACAGTTGCATGTCAGAGCAGAAAGATGCTCACTCGTCAAAGCAGAAACGGCAGATGTGTTGGTCATACATTGTGGAGGTAGTGAAGAGGGCGGTAAAGCAAGCAGCACTGAAATGTGTTTGGTTATGCCATGGTACAGAAATGAAGTGTCTGGAACTACCAAGGAAAGGTGGCAGCAGCGTAAATAAGTTGCCTGTATCACATCAGTAACGTAGAATTTCCACTTGAGACGGCGTGATGATGACAGTTGTGACATCTGGGACATAGATCCATATAGCGTGATCGTTAGAGTATTAGTTTTAACTGGTAGTAACGGCAAAGGATCGTCAGTAGTCAGAGGTGGAACAATGACAGGAGCATCTTGTTGCATGTCGTGCTCGGTTGGTGTCGGCTGCAGCATGTGTAACAGATCTTGTACCAACAAGTTGTATGTCGCAATTTGCTCACGTAGCTGTCGCAGTTGTTCAGGCAAAAATGTATGTCGTGAAGCAGTCTGCTGTGTATCACTGAGTAAGATGGGGTCAAAATCAGAATCTGTCTCTATCATAGGGTAACCTGGAGAACATGACAAGGTCGGCGGCACAGTATTGATATAACAGTTCGAGTAGAAGAGATCGTGTGTGCGATCGCGAATGTGAAACTCAGTACTCAGCAACGGCAGAGTAAGAACACGTTCACTGCTGTATGAAGCATTGATATGGCTGAAATCGTCTTCTGGGGTGGGTGAACAAGCTGAGGGCGCGATCGAGTAGTGAACGGCTGGGCGGTAAGCGTGCGTAGTGTCGGCGAGTTGTTGACAAAATGCGGGTGCAGTAGCTGTGCTGGGATCGTATGTCATGCAGCTGTTTGTTTTGACTGGGTCGAGGTCAGTGAGCCAGCAGGTGATGGCCATGACGTCGCTGTCGCTGTCGCTGTCGCTGTCGGTAGCGGTCGAGCAGAGTCGGTGTGTCTCGGATGCTGCATAGAGGGAGGCGAGGCACATCTAGTGTTGCACTGAGAAATAGCTGGCATTGTCATCAGTGTAGTTGGTGCATTGTCATTGATTGGTAAGATGTCCTTGATGAAATTGTTCCTGTGATGTTGGTGATGCGCTGAATCAAAGTGGCTTTCGCTCTGGTGTACAAGTGCGAAGAAGCGGCAGAAAAGTTGGCATGAACATTCGAACTCTGGAAGACGGGCTGTGTGGAAACCGGGTTGACCGAATTTGCACGCAGCGCGGAAGACACGGTAACCATGACAGGCATCTGTGAATTCGACCAGGCATTTGACTGAACCATAGTTCAGAGTTCGTGCGAATTGGGATTTGCAACATAGTCCATGTTTGTTGCAGTCCATTGTTTGGCATGATTGTCTGATGTCAAAGCACTGCACAAAGTTAATTCATTACACAAAAGCAAGTCAAAATAGTCCAAATTAATTGGCGAAGGAGCACTGCACTGTCCGGAAGTGAAATTACCGACACGTTGAGCGGGTTTCGATGGATGACATGTGCGCCTCGGTCACATTGTCGATGTGAGAAGGTGATGAAAGTTACCAAAAAGCACAATTCACACAAGAGTCGGGAATTTACACACTAATTACACTTCCTGTACACTGCATCCAGATGCGGCGCAATGCAAAGTCAATGGCCATAGAAATCCGACAAAGGGTTGCTGCATTGTTTGTCCATGGCGATGTTCCAGTACACATTTCTGGCATCGTAAGCAGCATTCGTGAGCGTCGGGGTCACCAGTGTGGGAATCGAGATGTAATATCAAACCCAACATTAAGTATTCACTCGTTTATAATGAATTAACTTTATTTTGATCATGTTGGTACAAACACATCCGCTTGAATGCACAGTTCGGAACACACTAAGATCAACAGTTTTCAAAGAAGTTTGTTCTCAAAGATGAGGCGGTCGACTCTCGCAGTTTATAACCGCCACAATACCAAGGTTTGGGTGAACATCTACTACACAGATATGGAGTCATCTATCTTATGGATAAGACAATGCAAATGTGAATCATTATAACAGGTGAACTGTTAAGGACCATATTGCATTACTGGTGACCACTAATACTTAAGACTTAAATACAGTTGTTATAATCCCATGAAAATGATGAAGATGTGATAGTCATGTATAACTACAAAAGAAATATACTGCATATCAAAAACTATAAAATGAAAATTATATTAGACTCAAAATCAAATCTCATGTTGTATGGGAGGGAAGCCAATAGTGGATTACCAGGCCCAATCCATGGCTCAGCACAATGAATAAACTTTTTATTACAAAACACTTACAATTAACAATACTATGAAAAGGAAAGTTGCTACTCACCATATAGCGGAGATGCTGAGTTACAGATAGGCACAACAAAAAGACTGTCACAATATAAGCTTTCAGGCAACAAGGCCTTTGTTGAATTGGGCAGACACATGCACACACAAATGCAACTCATGCACACATGAAATAGATATATTAAAACACTTACATTAATCAGCTGTAATAACACCATGCACAGAAAATAATTTTGTATTTTTTATGTTTATTTATTTAATTATTTTTATACATGGTTAGCCAAGTTATATAAACTTACAGACATCAAAGGAAGTTGACAAATGATAGGAATCAAGTAAAACCCACCTACAGAAAGTAACCTCATGGTGCAAAGTTAATTGGGTTAAATAACTATACAGAGATTGTACCGATAGGCAAAATTAGTCATTAGTGCAAAATAGCAACATTGAAATGAAATGACCAATGTTGCCAATGGAACCCATGTGGTTCTATCTTTATGTAATTTTTTAACCCAATGATCTTTAGGCCGTGGGGATCCTCCTGTGCATGAAATTATAGTCATGTTTCTGGAATCGTACCTACGTATGTTACTAACTTTATGTTTTTTAATCGGACAGATAAAAAAACTACTCACCAAGAGATGGCAGGAAAACTCACACATAAAAGGTTATACTTATGCAAGCTTTTGGAGCCAGTGCCTCCTTCTTCGAGCAGAAGGCTTGAAGGGGAAGGAAGAGTTGTAGGAAAAGGACTGGAGAGATTTAGAAAAAGGGGACGATTTTGGAAAAGTCAACCAGAACTGTGTTTTAGGGAAGACTTACCAGACGGTATGAGAAGGAAAGCAGAACCATGGGTCAGGAGAGACTTACTGGATGGTATGAGAAGGAAAGTCTTTCCTTCTTTTTACGCATGTGCTCTCCTGCCAAGCTTACTGAGTAGTTTTTTTATCTATCCAGTTGCATTATATTGTCATAAATTGATTATTTTTGTCGTTATATTAGCCCATGTGGCCATTGTTCCTTCTTATGTAACCCTCTTGTCAGTCTTTGTTGTCACCTCTCTTGTTCGAATTGTCAGCTGTTTTCTATGTTAGTGCTAGTTCCCTAATTTATTTATCTGTCACACCAAGATTAATCAACACTTTCCCCTACATCTTTTCTAGCAATGACTTCCATGCAGCTAGATGGGCCCATTGTTATTTATGAATGTGCATACTAATCCGCTGTCATTTAAGAATTTCCCTATAACAATTTGTTAACAGTTCATTACCTGCAGAGCCTTCTCCCAATCGTATTTTGTGATTTATGCACAGATTTGACAGCTATTTTCTTTTTCATGCTTCACTTACCTTGTTTATGTGTAATTCTTTCACGTTTTTGTATGTGTGTGTTTTTTTGCCAAACCCCTCTAGTCAACTTTTACTGCTGTCTCCTACATTACTTTATTTGCCAAACAAAGAACTTTACATTTTCTCCCATGACTTTCTCTTTCTGTTTATCCAGTTTTTAAAATTTTGTCTCTTTTCACTACTTTTCCTATCAAGTTTTTCTTTTCCAATCATTTGCTCGTATTGTATAGACCACTTTTCTGGCACTAAACTCTCCCCCACTCATTATCTCTTGTTTACCATTGCCTGTTCTCACGATTTTTGTACAAATTTTTCTGATTTTTTCCGAATTTCTCCCTCCTCTGCTTCTCTTTTTGGCCACTACAACCATTTCCAACACTCCAAACTGTCCTCTCTTGCCACAATGAATCCCATCACATATTACATCTTTTTGAAAACATGCTTTTGCACTATCAAAACTAAGGTCCCACATTCTGTTTCTTTAACCCTGCTGTGCCCTGGAGTTACTCCTAAAAGCCTATCAATACCAGACTCTTTTACAGTTTCAAATACAGCAATCTCTTGCACTTACCCGGCTAATCTGTGACCTATATGCCTCATCTGCCAATTTCCACTCCCTCCAGACTTCTCTCCTTCTACAAAGTCCTGTAGTTATCTGCTCCTCATGTTTCCTTGCTTGATATCATCTGCCTAGCCAACTTCAAACTGCAACAATATGCCAGACTTCAACCAGAAAGCTATCCCACCTTCTCCTAAACTACCTCAACTGTGGAGTCTTTCCTTCTCATCCCATCCGGTAAGTCTCCCCTAACGGGCGGTTCCAGGTGACTTCCAAAATCTACCCCTTTTCCTAAACCTCTCTAGTCCTTTTTCTACACTGGTTCTGCCAGAAGGAGCCATTGGCTGCAAAAGCTTGTGTAAGTATAACCTTCTTTTAAGTGCGTGTTTTTCTGCCATTGCTTGGTGAGTAGATTTTTTATCTGTCCAGTTGCATTATATTGTCATAAACTGATTATTTTTGTTGTTAAACATTAGATTTTACATGATTTCTGCCATTTGTCAACTTCCTTCGATGGCTGGAAGTTCAGGTAACTTGGCTACCCATGTATAAAAAGATTAATGAACAAACAAATATTTCCTGTGCATGATGTTATATGCATGTGGTTAACGCATGTGTGGGTACCTATTTTAATCATAAGCATTTTTTAGCAACAAGTTTATTCATCATGCTGACCATTGAATTGGTCCCTTCTGCCTTCACCTGGTGCTCCACTATTGGCTTCCCTCCCCTACAACATGAGATTTGTTTTTGTCTCTAAAACAATCGTTATTTCATGGTTTTTGATATGATGTACATTTGTTTTATAATTACACATGACCTCAAGGTCATATCTTCAATATTTTCATAAATTATAATAACTGTATTTAAGTCTTAATATCCATAAATTATCTGGGAGTAGGCATTAGAAGTGATTTAAAATGGAATGACCATATAAAATTAATCGTCGGTAAAGCAGATGTCAGACTGAGATTCGTTGGAAGAATCCTAAGTAAATGCAGTCTGAAAACAAAGGAAGTAGGTTACAGTACACTTGTTAGCCCACTGCTTGAACACTGCTCACTGGTGTGTTATCTGTACCAGATAGGGATGATAGAAGAGATACAGAAGATCCAATGGAGAGCAGTGCGCTTCGTTACAGGATCATTTAGTAATATTGAAAGCATTATGGAGATGATAGATAAACTCCAGTGGAAGACTCTGCAAGAGAGATGCTCAGTAGCTCAGTACGGGCTTTTGTTGAAGTTTTGAGAACATACATTCACTGAGGAGTCAAGCAGTATATTGCTCCCTCCTATGTATATCTCGTGAAGAAAGCATGAGGATAAAATCAGAGAGATTAGAGCCCACACAGAGGCATACCGACAATCTTTCTTTCCACGAACAATATGAGACTGGAAAAGAAGGGAGAACCAATAGAGGTACTCCAGGTACCCTCCGCAACACACCGTCAGGTGGTTTGTGGAGTATGGATGTAGATGTAGATGTAGATGTAGATGTAGAATCCTCAGCAGTACTGCCACATGGTGGCCTAATTTTATCAAGTGATTCATAGGAAATACAAAACAGTGCAATGAATAATAGTAGTCATAATTTGTAATGGGCAAATTTAATTAAGCAACAGTGAACTCTTGTAGAATGATGGAGTGTGTTAGTGAATTGGCTGGATGAAACAGATAGCACATATTCAAAAAGTGAGAAACCAAGTTTTGAAGTGACATTAAGAAGGGCATCAGAGAATCATTTGGTAGTAGAAAATCAGAGTCAAACCATAGTAATGAAAGTGTAAGTAATAAAGTAGCTTCAATGCAAAACTGCCTGATGGAGATAAATGAAAATATAACAGAAAATTCTGATATAAAAGCTGAATCTTGTGGCAATGTCAGGTTCTCAAATGAAGATTTAATTGAAAACAACTGTATGGGAATGGGATATGATTATCGGTCAAATGCAATAACTATCCCCATTAAATCTCACATAGAGGTATATTTTGTAGTTAGTCATAAACGTGTACACAGCTTGAGATACAGAACAGTACTAAAAACTAACATGAGGGCTTAGCAGAGCAATAAGAGTCCAAAGATGGTGTTAATCATGGTCGATATGACCTATCGACACCACACAGCCTCGCTGCCGCAGTATGGAGTACCACCTGTGAGGCTTGAGTGGAGGTCATGTGGGCGTCGGCGTTGGTAGTAGTCATGTGAGTCGGCAGGCACTTGACTGGGATTTCCATCTCGGCAAGGCGGAGTGTGGAGGTGGAGTGATTGGCAGCAGGTCCACCTCATAGTCAGTCAACCAGCGGGGGTGGACGATGCGTCGCCCGGCCCAAGAGCAGGTGTGTGGAACGGCCTGCGGAGTGGTACAGGCATGCCATGGCTGATAGGCGGGTGTAATGGTGCATGTTTGAAGTGAGTGCTCATGCAACTAATGAAATCTGGGGAGGGGGGAAATACTCGGGTGCTTGAGGCAGGATACGTTCCCCTGGTAGGACTGGGTTCTCCCTGAAAACGAATTTAGTCTGGTTTAAAGGTCGAACGGAGACCGAATAACACCCATGGAAGTGCCTCGGACCAGAGGCAGTCATGGCACCTGAGGGCAGTTTTCGGGGTGCGGTGCCACCATTCAACTAACCCATTGCTTTGCAGGTGGTAGGCTGTTGTATGAATTTTTTTAATGCCACAGATGTTACATAAAATGGTGAACAGGGCACACTCAAACTGCTGACCTTGGTCAGTGGTGAGGGTAGAGAGAATATATCTGTTACCCTCCAATGGTGATAGTGGGCCGATAAGGTTGATATGTACATGATGAAATCTTCCTTACGGAATGTCGAACTTGCCTAGTGGAGGGGAGGTGTGGTGGCCAATTTTGTTGCGTAGACAGGAGATGCAGGTTCGTGCCCAGGTCTGACAGTCCCATTTAATATTTTTCCACATGAAACGCTTGGATATGAGCCATGTGGTGGCATGGATGTCAGGTTGAGTGTGGTTATGCAAGGTGTCAAAGGCTTGCCGGCGCAATGTGGGTGAGAGCAATGGCCGCAGGCTGCCGGCAGACGAATCACACAGCACCTCGTCCAAAACTCTGGGGAACTTGGTTTGGTAAACACAAGATATGTTTGAGGATCTGTGAGGAGAGCTTGAGATTCCACATCAGAGGCCTGGAGAGTGGCAAGGTTGGATAAGTCAGTGATGTGTGGGACAGTATTGATCCGCGAGAAAAAATCAGTGGGGATTTTTTCTGTGCCTTTGATGTAGCAAACATCTGTTGTGAATTGAGAGACTAAATAAAAGTGACGGTAACGTCGAAGGGGTGGGTCCTCGGGAGGGTTGCAGAAAGTGTCCGCTACTGGTTTGTGATCAGTAAGGATAAAGAAAGAATGGCCCTCTATGAAAGAATGGCTTCATAGACTGCCAGAAGTTCCCTATCAAAAGCAGAATATTTCTTCTGAGCTGTAGACAGTTGTTTAGAGAAGAAATGAAGGGGAGAAATCATGTCGCCTTTGCATTGCTGTAGTACTGCCCCCACCGCAATGTCACTGGCATCTGTAGTGATGAACAACTCAGTCGATGGGTCATGATGGACGAGTGTCACGGCGTGAGCTAAGGAAGTTTTTAGAGCCTTGAAGGCCTCCAGCATAGGTTCAGTATAGCGAACTGGTTTAAGGCCTGAAGTGTGTTTGCCTGACAGTGAGTCTGTCAGTGGGGCCTGCACAGCAGTGGCAGATGGCAGATGCCAACGGTAGTAATTTATTGTACCCAAGAAATGTTGGAGTTATTTGTAAGTAGCTGGGAGCAGCAGTGATGTGATGGCCTGCACGCGGGATTTGGGAGGCTGTATTACATCTGTGGAGATGGTGTAACTCAAAAATGTGACAGAAGACTGGTGCAATTGGAATTTGTCCTTGTTGACGTTGATGCCGCTGCAGTTCAAGGTCTGGAGGAACTTGGATAAATCATTTTCGTGTTCCTCAGCCAAGTTGCTGAAAATGAGTATGTCATCCAGACATGCAAAGCAAAACTCGAACTGTCGTAAGATTGAGTCGATGAAACATTGCCGTGTTTGTGGTTTTTCAGGCCGAACTGCAGGAAGTTGCATTGGAACAAACTGAGCGCCATGATAATAGCTGTTTTTGAAATGTCTTCCAGTGCTACAGGAATCTGGTGATAGGCATGTTTACAGTCAATAACACTGAAAAATGTGGCGCCCAATAACATATGAGTAAAATCTTTTATGTTCGGTACTGGGTAATTGTCCATGATCGTACAAGCATTTAAGTATCTGTAGTTGCCAAACATTCGGAAAGAACCATCATGTTTGGTGATGAGATGAATCGGTGAAGACCAGTTGCTGTCTGACAGTTGCAGGATACCTGCCTCCAAAAGTTCGTTAATTTGCTGCCGGGCTGCACGCAACTTAATGGGGTTGAGGTATCTAACCTTGTGTCTAATAGGAGGGCTGGCAATGGTAGCTATCTTTGTGTCATTCCATCAGTGACGGAAGAAACTGAGAACTGCACACGAGACTGAGCAACATCCTGACGTGAAGTTTTTGGATGAGTGGGGTGCAACAAGGTGTAACTGTTAGCGAGAGTGGGAAAAGGCAGCACAAAAGTCACATGCCTATTACGTGAATGCATTATGCACTTGTTTGGAGAGGTCAGCAGCACGCGCAGCGTGGAGCGGGTCGGGACGCGCAGCGACTGTCTGTTGTCAGCCTTGCCTTTGGTAACTGGCGCAGGCGAGAGAGGCGTTGGCATCGCACGGGTAACAGCGATGGCTGCCGAGTCACGTGGCTGGCGTGTGAGAAAGGGGGAACGTTTATCAACACGCAGAGCAGCTGCCTGTATGGTGGGCATGGTCATATCGTGCGCACAACTGTCATTAGAAGCACTGTTTGAAACACATGACACTGAATGTGGCGAGTGCGTCACGGGTGCGGTGTCTAGCGGACACGAATCTTCACACCCAATTAATGTTTTCGGACTAACCTGCTGAGTGTCCGAGCTGGTGTCTGCTGGAGAAACATGATTAGGTGGTGGCACTGTGGACTGCAGTTTCAGCAGCAAGGTACGAGCCGTGACGAGCTCGTTGTAAGTGTGTGCCAATCGTTGTTTCAGCTCATTGTTTTCCTGGCAGAGTTGTGCTGCCGAGTCATATTCTGATAGTAGGTTAGTGACACAGGTCACAATGTCGCCCGTGAGGGAGGAGCACTCATGTACTAACTCACATGCCACATGAGGAACAGAATGTGGAACATAAGTGCTGGAGCACAGTATCTGAGTGTTAGTGGAATGGTGTAGCACTGAGCCCTGAACCACGTTTGGAGAGAGTTTGTAATGGGACAAAAAATCCATACTGAGATTTGTTACGTTGATGCACTGACAGCTCGTAGAAGTGACCTCGTCGGTGAAAAGTCAGGAGGAGCCAATGCTGTGGGTATGATAGACATGTCAGTGCCTGTGTCAACTAGGAAGACAAGCCATCATGAAATGTCAGTCATGTATAAATGGGCGGGTGAACGAGTGGACAGAGTGCAAAGTGAGGTTCCCCACAGGACTAGGCATCTTCTAGATCCTGCGGTCGGTGTTTGGGTGCTGGCAAGGTAATCGTCACTTCTTGGCATCATTGCCAAAAATCTTGTGGTACCAACAATACAGATGAGCCAGATGTGGCGGTGGTGGCAACTGCGGCAGTGGAGGATGCTTGTCCTCACCGATTTGTTCCGAGATGTATACTGGCACGTATGGTGCGTGGGCAATTCTTGAGTGCTCAGACAGAGGACAGAGTGAACAGATACTGCCAGGCAGCGTAGATGGCGTGGAGGTGGAGTGAGCTCTGCCTCTGCCTGCAGACGGCTGATAAACAGGAGCAGTTGTGCCAATCAGTGGTGAGTGATGTGCTGGTTGGTGTTGTCGTAGCAGTGCATACAGCTGGTCTGTGATGCAAAGATGAGAGCCGATTTATTCAAAGGAGTATGGTAGCAGGTGAATCTGTGGGACAATAGGTAACTTGGCAGACCATACTGCCCACAGATTAATGTCCAGCATCTATGTTCACTCACAAGTAATCAAAGGCGGCGCCAGAGTTGTGATGGAGTTTGGTCCCCCAGGTGCTCCTTGTACAAGATTTTGATGATTAATGCTTGTGGGGAGCAGGTGAGTCGGTCCAATATTGTTTTCTTTGTGAAATCGTACTTTGGTGGATGTGTTGGCAAGAGGAATAAATCACAAATTAAGTCCGAGTGATCATGGAGGTACATGACGAGACATAGGAATTTAGAGTTGTTGTCGGACACATGCTGTAGCTTGAACAGATGCTCCACAAGCACAAACTATGATACGGAGTTGTCCTTGTATAAAGGGCAGCTTTGGCAGATGGTCAGGGGGGAGAGATGAAGGTGGCTTTGGTGTATCTTGGAGGGCCATACTGCAGCACGTCCAAAGCAACAGCGGGTTGCATTGTCCTTGACGTGTCACAAAAATACGACACGGCTGGCATAGTCGGTACTGTGGGAATGAGTGGTTGCGCAACACGTCTGGTGGTCCTGTAAACTGGACCAAAGGTTAGAGGTACAGACTTGAAATTGCCCACCTTGGAAATGATGTGGAAGGCCAGTGCAGCAGACACAGGCAGAACTGTGGGAGAGGCGAGCGGCTGAACGGTCAGAATCGGGGGCCCCTTGCGTGTGGGGAGGGGGGTGGGGGATTGGTACTCCGTGCGACAACAGTGTGAGTTTTCTGTGCACATTGGGAACCCACCCCTCGTGGTTGGACTATAAATTACCAGTGAAACTTGCTGGAAGGTGATGCGCCGTAAGATGTGCCCGAGCCCACGTGGTGGAAAAACTGAGCAACAGGTCTGGTGGGTGAGCAAGGGGAATTTGGTGCATGAAAATGTCCATCGATAGTTTGTGATTGAGGCAAAACTGGAATAGGTTGATAGCGTGTGCATTTCACACAATCGGCGGCATTGTACACTGCATGACTATAACCAACGTTGCGGCCCATTGAGAGTCAAAGTACGTGTGTGAATGTAGATCACTTGGAACATTACACGATCGATCAGTAGTTACACAGTTCTGAAAATTATTCACTTCACATTTCACATATTGGTGAGCACAGTCCACTGACACGAAATCTGAGTCCATTGTTTGAGTTAACGGTGTAGCACTCGACCATTGTAGAACAACAAAGTTCGAGGTTAACTTGATTGGAGATCGCGAATCACTGTCGATTAGTGGATAGCCAGCCATTGGCGAAGGATTGGAGTGGCCTAGTTGTCATAGCTGGGCCTCCAAATCTTCGAACAAGGCATTGGGTGAGGTAGCCAAGGCATCATGCGTGCATAACTTGTTGATTTACTAACACCCGGCGTGGCAGTGGCGGAAGATGTAGAAACTTCGGGGTCACCAGTATGGGGGCAGGATATGATTATCGGTCAAATGCAATATCTATTCCCATTAAATTCTGCCTAGAGGTATATTTTGTAGTTAGTCATAAACATGTACACAGCTTGAGATACAGAACTGAAATAAAAACTAACATAGAGGCTCGGCAGAGCAATAAGGGTCCAAAGATGGTGTTAATCGTGGTCAATACGACCTATCAACACAACAAACGTAATAAAGAGGTGGAAGTTGTTAATTCTTGTCAGTCTGATTTGAATGAAGTTGTACAAACTTATTCTAATGATAAAAATGAAATGATATTCAATGAAAAAACAAAGTATTGAAGAATGTTGATGTAAATTTTGATACATCTTATGATGTTGAAGTAGAGTGTATGCAAGTAGTGAGTGATGTTCTTGACAAAGTAGCTAACAGGTTGAATGGATATCAGATTGAGAAATAAGAAGAAACTTCAATGGTCAACAGTAATGTAGATAATCTGTTACTAATTGAACCTAAAATAAATGATACTGACAATGAAACAGCAGAAACTCCAGGGAGGAATGTCAACAATGTAGTAAGAGACAGATTGCTACTTACTGTAAAGAAGATCCGTCAATTTGCAGATAGGCACAGTTAAAAGACACTCACATACAGCTTTCGGCCTCAGTATTTGTCAAAAAAAAAACACGCGCATGCACATGCGACCATCAACTCTAGCATCTTGGGGCCAGCATTCTGGCCCAAGATGCTGAAGATGATGATTTTGTGTGTGTGTGTGTGTGTGTGTGTGTGTGCGTGCACGCGTGTGCGTGTGCGTGTCTTTATGGTAAGTAGCAATCTGCCTTTTCCTACATTCTTCACACTGAAAATGAATGAGTCAAAGTATTAAATGAAAAGGCTGGTCAAGTTGATGACCTGTGGGGTTCTGCAGATGGATTTTGATTTAAATACTGGCACATGTGATGATGATAACAATGAACTGATGTCTGATAAAGTACAAGGGGATATTGTTGATGTAAATATTGATACTTTTGATAATATGGAAATGGAATATTTGCAGTCAGTAAATGGAAGCATTGACAAAGTTAATGATCTTGTTGGCAAATAATGCAAAGCTTTGGTAATCAATAGCAGAAAGGTAACAAAAATGCAAGAAGTAAAACTAAATGTAAGTAACGCCTTGGCAAAGTGTGGTACTGTTGAAAATAAATTAAAGGTTGTCAACAGAAAGAAGTCTGTTGATAAGTTGCCAAAGTTAGCTATGCACAAATTATTAGAAGTTAATGATGAGGTAAACAGTGGGCTGAGTGTAGGAAGAATTTTTGGTACTAACAATAAAGTGACAGTTTCTAAAAAGTGATTTTCAGTGTAAATATGCAAAGAGTAATGTTCAGTATCAGTGCACAAACAATATTTTTCAGTGTACTAGTACCGTTCATTGCTTTTGCATTTACTGGACTGGTTTGGTAAATGTTCTTGGAGACAGATGTTGGGCTGCAATCAATAATGCAAAACTATATAGGACAGGGGGTCTGATTAATTATGAGCCAACTGTCCTGTTGTGTGTGTGTGTGTGTGTGTGTGTGTGTGTGTGTGTGTGTGTGTGTGTGTTACAGTTTATGGGTGCTCAATGGCAAGGTTATCGGTGTCCATATGAAAATTACTAGGAATAAATGTAGTTAAAATGGCTAAAAAGTCATCAAATAACAAGGAGTAAACCTGCAGATTACATTCACTCACTCACTCATAATCTCACTCATGATAACCCATACAATCACACTGTCACATCCCTTAATATAACGTAAAAATGCTGAAATGTGCTGAAACTGCAATTAAAATACAAGTATTATAAGAGAAGAGCTAAAATACATGCAAAGGGATGTTACTAGCTGACCACTTATAGAAAACCTTGATGAGTCAGGCTCCCTGACAATACATTAAAAACTTCTTCTGAATGTTTTAGGGAGGAAGTCAGACACTTTACAAAATCTTAAAATACATAACACATTCAAGCCACTGTCAGTTAAAATAGAGGGGAAAATCAGTCAGCAAATGAGCTGCTGCCTTCTGGTCTGAAAATAAAAGTCTAGTAAAATGTGGCACACTCTGATCTGTACACCACAAAACCACACAATGGAGGTCCTCTCATCGGTGCAAGAAGTCATGCATCATAGGGCTGCATCCGATTAAAAGACTCGTGTGCCTGGAAGGAGATATGCCATGATCACATTATGGACTTTACCAAATTTGGCTTATTGTCTAGCATGTCCAGTCACTCTTCTTCCCATCAACACATGACTCTGTACCTTAACGGCGAGGTAATAGCATGTAGAGGGATGGAACACTGAACTGTCTGTTGGTTGAACATGCCTCCTGGGCTGCTGCATCTGGCATTTTGTTCCCCTTGACACCAAGGTGTGCTATTAGTTTGTGTTGGATTAATGATCAGAGATAATTAAAGTATGAAAGGATGGAAACATGGACAGTATAAAGTACATATATGGTATTTGGTAAAATGGATGAGATGATGTCTCCATTTTGGTTTCGAATGCCATGATGAGAATTATTTGGTTTCAGCAATAACAAATTTCTTTCAACCAAGGGTAATCTAAATGTGAAACAGAACAGGCATCAAGGTATGTGTAAAGTACGAAAATATCCGAAAATCAAATTTAAGACCTACATTTACATCTATATCTAAATGATTATTCTGCAATTCACTATCAAGTACCCAGAAGAGTGTTCATCAAACTACCCTCAAGCTATTTCTCTACTGATCCATTCTCAAACAGCACATGGGAAAAATGAGCACTTAAAACTTTCTGTGCAAGCTCTGATTTCTCTTATATTATCATGATGATCATTTCTCCCCTTGTAGGTGGGCACCAACACAATATATCTGCAATTGGAGGAGGAAGTTGATGACTGAAATTTCACAATGAAAAACACCTTTATTTTAATGATCGCCACACCAATTCATGTATCATGTCTATGGCCCTCTCTCCTCTATTTCGCAATAATATAAAATTAGCTGCACTTTGAACTTTTTCTATGTCCTCCGTCAGTCCTATCTGATGTGGTTCCCACACAAGACAGTGATACCCCACAAGAGGGCAGACAGGTGTGGTGTAAACAGTTTCTTTAGTAGACCTGTTGCACTTTCTAAGTGTTCTGCCTATAAATTGCAATTGTTGGTTTGCTTTACTCACAACATTACCTGTGTGATCACTCAAATTTAAGTTGTTCGTAATATTAATCTCTGAGTATTTAGATGATTTTACAGCCTTTAGATTTGAGTGGTCCTCAGGGAGTCACACCTAGTGATACGTGGCTGGCGACCACGGGGTCCCAAGCTGAGTCCTGGCATTGCTTCCACTTACTTATGCCAGGCTCCTCACTTTTATCTTTCCTATCTGGCCACCCTCGGCCAGCTCTTGTTCTTTTCCGACCCTGACGCTATTAGGTTTCAAGGGCTAGGGGTCTTTCATTTTCCAACCTATACTTCTCATGCAGCGTCTGACCCGGAGCGGGCGGCTGCAAAAGGCGTCTGTATCCCATGTTAGGGGCGGCCTCCAGAACTGCGGAAGGCAACGGAATACCACCGCAGATCATCTTCCCTGCATAATGCAGTCTCCATTTTATGCACAAAAAATGGCTTCCTCTCATGTTAAATCAGTGTCCGGAGGTAAAATAGTCCCCCATTCGGATCTCCGGGGGGGACGACTTGAAAGGAGGCAAAAACCCAAAACGAGAATTGATACTTGGAATGTCAGAACTCTGCTACAAGCAGGAAAACTAGAAAACCTTAAAAGAGAGATGGAAAAGAATCATATGGACCTCGTAGGAGTTGCTGAGGTAAGATGGAATGGACATGGAGAGTTGCAGTCAGATGAATATGTATTCTACTACTCAGGAGGAGAAATAAAAGGAATTAATGGAGTAGGAATGATTATGACAAAGGAATTGGCTAAATGTGTGGAATATGAAGACTATCCAAATGACCAGGTTATTGGTGTAAGGCTGAAAGGAGCACAAAAAGATTTACTGATTGTCCAGGTGTATATGCCAACTTCAGATCATGATGACCAAATTGTAAAGGAAACGTACAATGTAATAATGGACGAAAATAAAAAATGCTGCAAAATAGTAATGGGAGACTGGAACGCCATTGTGGGAGAAGGGAAAGAGAGAAACATAGTAGGCAGTCATGGTCTTGGAAAGAGAAATGACAGAGGTGAATGGTTAATTGACTTCTGCAGGGAAAGGCAGCTGATAGCGGCAAACACATGGTTCAAGAACCATAAGAGGAGGCTCTACACTTGGAAATCACCAGGGGATAAATACAGAAACCAAATCGATTTTATACTGGTAGAAGAAAGATACAGGAATGGAATCAAGAAGGTGCACACATTACCAGGTGCAGATATTAATAGTGACCACAACTTACTTATGGCAGAAATAGAAATAAGAATGAAAAAACTGAAAAAGGCGACAATGGTGTAGAAGTGGGATCTAGAGAAGATAAGGTCCAACAAAGAACAAATTACAGAAATGCTGTCTCGGGACTTTCTAAACACATTACGAGACAAAGAAGCACCTGATAATGCCAACGAGTACTGGAATATGCTGAAAGAAGGAATCATTAAAGCAGGACAGCAAAATATAGGATATGTAAAAGGGAAAAGGTCAAAAAAACCATGGGTCATACAAGAAATGATTTCCAAGATGGAGGAGAGAAGAAAATTGAAAAACAAGAACACTGAAGATGCAAGAAAGATATACCGAAGGTTAAATAATGAACTGCGAAGAGAAACAGAGCAGGCTAAAAGAGGAATGTGATGAAATTGAAGAACTGGACAGGAAGGGAAGATACGACTTACTATACAACAGAGTAAAGACTATGACATGGGAACAAAACAGAGCAGGAAGTGCTACTACGGAAATTTTGAGTAAAGACGAAGAGGTAGTGTACAAAGATCGTGACGAAGTCCTCCAGAGATGGGAAGAATATATAAAAGAGCTATATGACACAAATAGCAAACCAGAAACTCTGGAACTTGAATCACACAACAGTGTAAGTGATGAAGAGAAAGGACCGACCATCATAATGGAAGAAGTAAAGTCTGCCATTGCTGCAATGAAAAATGGCAAAGCAGTAGGTACAGATACAATACCGGGAGAAATACTAAAATGCTTGAACCACAATGGAATAAGAGAAATATTGAGGTTAAGTAATAAAATATATGACAGTGGTGAATGGCCTGAGGACTTTTTGACAACATTAATGATTCCATTACCGAAAAAAACAAGGAACCAAGAAATGCAGCGAGCACAGGACAATCAGCCTCATTTCACATGCAGCCAAAGTGATGTTAAGAATAATTAATAAAAGACTTGAAAAAGTAATGGAGGAGAATCTCAGGGAGGAGCAGTTTGGCTTTAGACAGAATACGGGCACCAGAGATGCAATAGGGCTCCTACGAATCTTGGGAGAAAGGTTTATTGAAAAAGGAAGAGACCTATATATGTGCTTCATTGATTTAGAAAAGGCATTTGACAATGTGGTTTGGGACAAGCTGGCGACTATTATGAGGGAAAAGAGAGTGGACTGGAAAACCAGAAGACTTATAAACTCATTATACCTTAATCAAAAAGTTTCAGTTAAAGTGAGAGGAGAAAGTACAAACTGGATCAGACTAGGGAAAGGAGTAAGACAAGGATGGTGTTTATCACCTACTCTTTTCAACCTGTACTTGGAAAATATGATTGACCAATGCTCATTAGATGACAAAGGAGTAGAAATTGGAGGAAGAAGAGTAGGATGCTTGAGATTTGCAGATGACATGGTCCTTCTAGCCACAGGGGAAAAATAATTACAGGATTTGGTGGACACCATTGCAACTAACGGAAAAAAATATGGAATGAAAATTAACACACATAAAACAAAAGTATTGGCAACAGGAGGAAATAAGGAAATAAAAATTGTGCTGAATGGAGAAACACTAGAACAGGTGCAAAATTTTAAGTATCTTGGAAGCAGGATAGACACCGACTGGAAGTGCACCACAGAAATTAAAACAAGGATAGCAATGGCAAAAAGAGGCGTTTTATAAGAAAAGGAGAATCTTCTGCAGCGGTCTGGACAGAGAACTCAGAAAGAGACTCATAAAATGTATTGTATGGAGTGTTCTTCTATATGGCGCTGAAACATGGACTATGAGGAAAAAAGACAGAGAAAGGCTGGAGGCTTTTGAGATCTGGACATGGCGGAAGATGGAAAGAATAAGTTGGATGGACAGAGTAAAAAATGAAGAAGTACTGAGAAGAGTGGGAGAGAAAAGACAGTTACTAGATGTAATAAAGAGAAGAAAAAGAAATTGGATTGGGCATATATTAAGAAAGAATGACGGACTGATAAAAACAGTTTTAGAAGGTTATGTAGAAGGGAAAAGGAAGTGAGGAAGGAAGACATTCCAGATACTGGATGACATGATGGACGGTACAACATACAGCAGCCTTAAGAAGGAAGCAATGGATCGCAGAAAATGGAGAGGCAAAGGACCTGCTAATATAGCAGATAACTGATGATGATGATATTTGAGTGGTTTATCATGTAACTGTATTTAGCAGATTTCTTTTTTATTCCTGTGGGTGACTCTTACACTTTAATTATTTAGACTTAAATTTCCTCTTTTTTCACCATACAGCTGGTTTGTCTAAATCATTTTGCCATTGCTTCTGATCATCTGATGACTTTACAGGACAGTAAATGACTGCATCATCTGCAAACAATCTAAGAGGACTGCTCAGATTGTGTCATATGTCATTTATTTAGATCACGAACAGCAGAGGGCCTATAATACACCACATATTACTTCTGTTTACTACAAACTGTGACCTTCCTGACAGGAAATCATGAATCCAGTTACACAACTGAGATGATACTCCATAGGCATGCAGTTTGATTAGGAGATGCTTCTGAGGAATGGTGACAAAAATCTTCTGGAAATCTAAAAATATGGAATCAATTTGACATCCCCTGTTGACAGCACCATTACTTCATGAGAATAAAGAGCTAGTTTTTTCCAATAGAACAACATTTTCTGAATCTGTGCTGACTATTTGTCAATAAATCATTTTCTTCAAGGTAATTCATAATGTCTGAACACAGTTTATGTTCCAAAATCCTACTGCAAATTGACATTAGTGACATGGGTCTATAATTCTGTGGATCCCTCCTATTTCCTTCCTTGGCTGTTGGTGTGACTTGTGCACCTTCCCAGTGTTTAGATATAGATCTTTTGAAGAGTGAGTGGCTATTTATGAATGTTAAGTATGGAGCTATTGTATCAGCATACTCTGAAAGGAACCTGACTAGCATACAATCTGGACTGCAGGCCTTTTCTTTATTAAGTGATTTCAGGTGCATCGCTACACCAAGGTTACTTCTAAGTTACACATGTTGGCAGTTGCTCTAGATTCAAATTCTGGAATATTTACTTTGTCTTCTCTGGTGAAGGAGAGTCAAAAAATCATGTTTAGTAACTCTGCTTTAGTGGCACTGTTACCAGTGACATCATAATTGTTGTCACACGGTGAAGGTATTGATTGCATCTTGCCACTGGTGTGTTTATTGTGTGTACTGAACCGGGGACCTAGAAATGATGGAGAGGCTTCATCCCACCATAGCCCTCAGTGGTTCACTACCCCACAACAGGCTACAGCAGTCCACCCACCCCACCAACACCCCACACCGAACCCAGGGTTATTGCGCAGTTCGGCCCTCACTGGACGCTCCTGGGAACATGTCATACCAGATGAGTGTAATTATAGTGTATGTGTGTGCATGGAGACAGTGTCTGTGCAGCAATCACTGACATAGTCTAACTGAGGTGGAATAAAGGAAACCAGCCCGCATTCACCGAGGCAGATTGAAAACTGTCTTAAAAACCATCCACAGGCTGGCTGGCACACTGGACAACGACACTAATCCGCCGGACAGATTCATACTGGGGATCAGCATGCCTTCCCACTCGGGAAGCAGCATGTTAGACTGCGCGACTAGCCGGATGGGCTGCCACTGCTGTAGTTTACATATGACAAGAATCTCTTTAGGTTTCCTGCCAGACACTGAGAAAGAGTTTCACTTTGGAAATTATTAAAAGCATTTCACATTAAAGTTTGCACTAAATTTTGATCTCCTATGAAACATCGTCAATCTTTGGAATTTTATATTCTTTTAAATTTGGCATGCTTTTTTCATTGCTTCCGCAGCAGTATTCTGACTCGTTTTGTGTACCATGGGAGTTCAGTACTATCTCTTATTAATGTACGTATTATATATCTCTCAATTGCCGTCAATACTATTTCTCTGAATTCAAATGACAGCTGGCCTACACTTACAGAGTCAGAATGGAAGGAGTGGAAACTCTCTCATAGAAAATGATTAAGCGAATTTTTATCAGCTTGTTTTAATAGATGAACTTTGTCTTTATTTTTGGTGGGTTTCAATGTTACAGTATTCAGTCTTCCTATAAATGCCTTGTTGTCACTAATCCCTGTATCCATCATAATGCTCCCTAGTTGTTCAGGATTATTTATTGCCAAGAGATCAAGTACGTTTTCCCAACCATTTACACTTTGAGTGGGCTCCTGAACTAATTGTTTGAAATAATTTTCTGAGAAAGTATTCAGTACAGTTTTGGATGATGTTTTGTGCCTACCACTGCCTTTAAACATATGTTGTTGCCATAACGTCAAGGATAGATTGAAGTCACTGCGAACTTTAAACTGTACGAGTGTTGTACCTGTTTGAAATAAGACTAAAGTTTTCTTTGAACTGTTCAGCAACTGTATCATCTGAGTCAGGAGATTGATAAAACAAACCAATTATTAATTTATTCTGGTTGTGAAGCATAACATTTACCTGTACTGTGTCACAGGAACTATCTACTTCAATCCACTACAAGGTAAACTACTTCTGGGAGCAATAAACACTCCACCACCAATCATATTTAACCTATCTTTTTCTGGAAATGGTTATATCCTTTGGAAATTTCTAAAGTAATAAGCTAATATGTGGTGTCAGCAGGAATTTGTGCAACAGCAAAAATAAAGAAAGACAGAACACCTTGAATACATGGTTTAGTGCTATTTGTGGTCACATACATTTTGCTCAGTGCAATTGTTTACAGAAAAGTTCATCTGCTGTGAAGCGCATCATGTTATAGACCTTCAAGTATCACAAAATCAAATAAAGCTAAAATGCAGTTGCTTATGGTGATATTTGAAACAATAAAGAAAGTTTTTATCTGTATTGCCCTCCAGGCCTGAGTCTAAAAGTAATATGATGGTGTATAGTAACAAAATCAAGTTAATATGTGATATGTTGTCTGTCACATTACAAAGAGTATGTTTTGTTAAGCTTACACCAAATTGATAGGTTAGAGTCAATACCACTTAGTTTTAAAAAAATTATTTGTTAAAGGTAACACAGGAGGCATGTGTCTAGCAGGGTTACCCAGATTCACACTGGAGTACTAGCTTAAAGGTAAGCACAGTTTCACAAATATCTGTACTAGGCAAATGAGGGTGAACGGGGAAAATATCAAAGGTTATAACTAAATTAGCATTAGGAATTTGATGCACAGTTGACCGTGTGTCACGGTTCAGTCTGAAGTTAGTCATTGTTTTGGAAAAAATAGCAGGAATAATGAAACTTCCTGGAGATTAAAACTGTGTGCCGGACCGAGACTCGAACTTGGGACCATTGCCTTTTGCGGGCAAGTGCTCTACCATCTGAGCTACACAAGCACGACTCACGCCCAGTCCTCACAGCTTTACTTCTGCCAGTACATCATCTCCTACCTTCCAAACTTTACAGAAGCTCTCCTGCGAACCTTGCAGAACTAGCACTCCTGAAAGAAAGGATATTGTGGAGACATGCTTAGCCACACTTGCCTGCGAAAGGCAAAGGTCCCGACTTCGAGTCTCGGTCCAGCACACAGTTTTAATCTGCCAGGAAGTTTCATATCAGTGCACACTCCACTGCAGAGTGAAAATCTCATTCTGGAAGCAGGAATGCTCCTATAATACAACTTATTCATCAACTTCTTGGAATATCAACCGTGTAAGGAAAAGATAGATTGCTACTTACCATAAACATACATAACACAGTAAGTTGCAGACAGGCACAATTAAAAGACACTTACACATTAAACAGCCAGAGTTGGCATCCTGTATGCATGAGGTGTGCTTGCTTGTGTGAATGAATGGTATGTGTTTCTTTTTCTGATGAAGGCTGTGGCTGAAATCTAATGTGTAAGTGTCTTTTAATTGTGTCTGTCTGCAACGTAACATGACATCTTTACAGTAAGTAGCAATCTATCTTTTCTTTACATTATTCATCAACTTTGTCATTTTAGATAGGCTATCTCAGTGTTGAAAGTATGAGAAGAAAACACAAATTTTTAAATGACTTTGCAAATGAGAATATGCTTAATTCATTATGTGAGGGAAATGAAAATTCTTTTTCTGTATTAAACGGTTTCCATTAGTTAATAGTTTCAGCAGACAGCAGCATATCCAAGGGGTGTGTCATGTTATATTACATATATGGTAATAGTGAATCAGGTCTAAGTTCCTCTGTAGTGAGTTGCACTTTAAAGCCACAGCTATATATTTTGAGCATTTAAAAATTGTTATTGTATCACTTTACAAGTCACCCAATGGTGATCCACTAATCTTTTTGGAAAAACTTGAGAATTTATTAAATCTTGTGGTGACATAAATGCTGCATTTGATGTAACAAAAGACACACAAAATGTAAATGGATTTGTGGTGTCAACAAGTATGAACAACATCAAGTTCTTTGACTCTGTTAACCTAACGGCCCATGCCATCTTCCTTGTTCAGTTGGCTGTACAACTTATTGTAATGTGGACATCTGTAATGAAATATACTGAATCTTACAGAAATGAGCGTGTTTCCTGAGACTAGAACCCAACAGAAATCCCACAGTGGTGACCCCGAGTAAGAATTCGCATGTCATTTCCTCATAGTGTAAGTATTTTAGCGTCTACCGCACTGGCTTTGTTTACACCTTCATTCATTCCACTTGACCATGTATCCTGCCGTGCAGCACATGGATATCAAAGCTCCTACACCTACAATGGAACATTTTGTCGCTTCACAACATGTTTCCTGCAGTTTTGTCGCCTCAACAAATTTGCTGCTTGACAGTGCAACACATGATTGCAGGCTCAGGCTTTGCCCCTCCAGCGAGTGTGCATCGATACGTGCATTCCGAAATTGATCCTGAGGAGAGCAAAGTTCCTGCATTTCATCATGCTAATGGGGATTCAGCATTTCGTGCACAAACTACGTATCAGACGCTGGCCATGCTGGCAACCATTACAACAGTGCCATGTGCAACCCAGCCTTTGTTAGGACAGACCACATGTACCGATCATGCTCCCACAATGCCCAAGTGCTTTACCACTTCATTGGTTTACAAAGTGGACAATCCACAGTGCATATCATGAACATTTCCAGGCCATTTTCTGCCCCCAGTGACTGTTTGGCTCCTCAGTGCACTTTACAGGCCCCCATCTGATGTGAACAATGTGCCGTATAGTGATACTAACTGTGGTTTCTGCCTCAAGGAACATGCCCTGGCTCGTCATGTCAACAGCTCGGTGAGAACCTTTTATTGTCCTGCTCCACACATGTATGCTCTTCCACTTGCTCCACATGCTCCTCCAAGCTACCCCCTAGGTAGAGTTACAGTTCAAATACTGCCACCTGATCACATGGGGGACACAACCCCTCCCCGCACCACTCCATCCTCACACGTGGGCCAACAGCTCGTCTGTCCACACCACCTACAGGAGGTCCACATTGATCTGCCACAAAAATCTCTGGAGATGGACAGCCCCATCATATCACTAATCACTGCCATCTCCCTCACTGCTGGACACACCCTCTTACACTGCACTCAAACCATGCTCCACACTGGGGGGAGGGGGGGGGGGGGGCTGTGTGGTGTCAACAACATATCTCCACCATTGCATGTTCTTTGACTGTGTTAACCTAAGGGCCCACGCCATCTTGCTTTTTCAGTTGGCTGTACGACTTGTTCTAATATGGTAATGTAGATGTCTATAATGAAATATACCACGTCTTACAGAAATGAGTGTGTTTCCTTGGGCTACAACCCAACAGAAATCCCACAGATTTAAAAGACAAATTAAGTTTAGTTTTACTAAATGTAATCATACTAGGTAGACTGCTTGTCTTGACAATATGCTTACAAATGTTAGTAGAGATTTAATGTGTTCTGATGTAGCTGTTTTTGCCTTATCATATCGTGATTCAGTTTGGGTAGAAATACGTAGGCTTAATACGAAGTCTATTGAGCACAAAGAACCTAATGTGGCCATCACACAACCAATAACACAGTAGAAAGTTTCTAATACTATGGTTGCACTCAAAAATTCTGATTGGAAAGATTTGTTTAATAATAATAGTCATTGTTCTGTTAATACAGTCTTTGATAAGATTTTTTTGTACTTTCTTAAATATTTTTGAGATCAACTTTCCTCGGTGAAAATGTAAAGTCAGTCCTGACACACGTAACACAAATATGCATAGACTTAGAATGCATGGTATACTTTTCAGCTAGTCAATATGAAAAACAGATTGTCGGTAGTAGATCACCTGCACACACAAGGCAAAGGTATCGAGCTCAAATTTCAATCTGGCACTGGCACACAGTTTTAATCTACTAGGAAGTTGCAGATTCCTAATGTGTTTAGATTTTTATAGACTATACAAAATCGTTATGGCTAAGCTAAGATAATAAGAGCCAAAAGGATTATAAACATGAATTCAATGAGACTAAGAAACAACATGTAGCAAAGGTGCTGAGTCACAGACAGGCACAGCAAAATGACTGTCACGATAAAAACTTCCAGCCATCTGTTTTCAAGAAAGCCAAAATATTATATTGTGACAGTCTTTAAGAAACAACATAACTTGTTTAATATAGAATAAAATACTACACTTTGTCCAAAGAGGCCTTGGAAGGCCCAGTGGTACTGACTGACTCCCGTGTCATCCTCAGCTCTTTGGCGTCACTGAACGCAGATATGGAGAGGCATGTGATCAGCACACCACTCTCCTGGCTGTTGTCAGTATTTGTGACTGCAGCTGCTACTTCTCAGTCAAGTAGCCCCTCAATTGGGATGAAAAGGGCTGAGTGCACCCAGCTTGCCAACAACGCTCGGCAAACTCAGATGGTCACCCATCCAAGTGCCAGCCAAGCCCAACAGTGCTTAACTTCTGTGAGCTGATGGAAACCAGTGTTTCCACAGTGACAGACTGTTGGCTGTTTCATATAGTGTCATCTAAAAATAAATGTGAGAAGGCATGGACCGCAATAAAATCAGTGGCCAAAACCAAACAAAAAGAGACCATAGTAATATCACCTGTTGAATTTTATAACTTTTGTACACAGTCTCTTAATGGAATTTGTGAAAGCAATGTTAGGCCACATGAAACTATATCTGATCTCATAAAATGCCATAATGTAAGCTACAATAATCAGCCAGAAGATTATAACCACCAGCCTACTATCAACACAAAGCCGACTAGGCGATAGCAGCGTCACCTAGCAAGGAATGTCTGCTGGTCAGACACACGCACGCTGTGTGTAGTATCAGTCAGTGTCCCTGTGTAGGTTGGGGAAGGCACGCAATCTGAGTCTGACCAAGGGCAGATTGTGACTGTTTGGAGGCTCAGAACAAGCATTTTTGAAACTGCACAACATATAAGGTGTTCGAGGAGTGCTGTGGCAAGTGTCTTCAACACGTGGAATGACGTCCAGAAGTCATTACAGCTGTTGGATGTCATAGGCTAGGCAGACAAATGAAACAGGACAAGCAGTGAACTGTGGCGGAACTAACATCAGACTTTAATGCTTGGCAGAGTACAAGCGTATCTGAACACACAGTGCACCAAACACTCCCAACAATGGGCCTCCGCAGCTGATGGCCCATGCATATGACAATGTTAACACCACAATATCGGCAACTACGACTGAAATGGGTAAGTGACCATTGGCACTGGATGTTGGTGGAGTGGCAGAGCATTGCATGGTCTGATGAATTTCAATACCTTTTTCATCATGCTCATAGGAGGGCACGAATCCGTCATCTTCCAGGGGAACAGCTCCTTGGCGCCTGAACTGCTGGACAGCGATAAGCTGGCAGCAACTCCATTATGCTCTGGGGAACATTCACGTGGGCATCCATGGGTCCAGTGGAGCTCATGTGTGGCACCATGACAGCCAAGGAGTATCATACATTGGTTGCAGACCATGTACACCTGTGCATGGCAATGACGTTTCCTGATGGCAGTGGCATTTTTTAACAAGATAATACACCACATCACAAGGCCAGGAGTGTAATGAATTGGTTCAAGGAACACAGTGGCAAGTTCCAATTGATGTGCTAGCCTGCCAACTCACCAAATCTGAAACCGGTCAAACACATCTGCGATGTGATTGAACAGGACATCAGAGCTCACTGCTCCACTCCCTGGAATTTAAGGGAATTGTGTGACTTGAGTGTGAAGATGTGGTGCCAACTCCCTTCAGTGACCTACCAAGGCCTCATTCCTTCCATGCCTTGATGCATCATTGCTGTTATCTGTGCCGTAGGTGGGAACACAAGCTATTAAGTAGGTGGTCATAACATTCTGGCCGGTCTGTGTAACAGGGAAGGAAATTTTTTTCCTTAGAGGTAACACCAGATGATATTTTAAGCATTGTAAATAATTTTAGGCCTTCTGATAGTGTAGATATACGTTATCTTTTTAGTAATATGTTAAAAAATATAATTGGTTGTATAGTATTTCCTCTTACTAATTGCACAAATAAATGTTTAAATGAGGATTTATTTCCAGAGGTGTTAAAACTATCTAGAGTCCTGCTCATTTGTAAGAATGGAGAGAGAAATTGCCTATCCTGTTGTCACCAAATATCTCTGACATCAGTTTTATCTAAAGTTTATTACCAGTTAAATGATTGTTTGGTACTTAATAACATTCTTTCTGCTGCACAGTTTTCGATTTAGGAAGGGCACATCTACTATTCATGCTATTGATTCTTTGATTAAAAAGGTGCTTAGTGCTTATGAAGGGAAAAATTTGCTCAGGTTACTTTTCACGACCTTAGAGAGGCCTTGGACTACATAGAGCATGATTTGCTTCTCAACAAATTAGTTTATTATGGAATCATTAACAAAAAGTTATGTAACATTTTTGAATTATTGCTTAATGGCCATAAACAAATCATGTGTACTGAAAAGGAAAGATCACAGAGAGCTAGAATTAAGAGCTAATGGATCTTTGCTCAGTGAGAGTAAAGTTCAACAGACTGTATTTAGTCTGAGAGATTTGCCAGTAGAAGACTGTGTAGGTAGTGTTAGAATGAAATTTTCACTCTACAGCGGAGTGTGCGCTGATATCAAACATCCTGGCAGATTAAAACTGTGTGCCGGACCGAGACTCAAACTTGGGACCTTTGCCTTTCGTGGACAAGTGTTCTACCAACTGAGCTACCCAAGCACGACTCACGCCCCGTCCTCACAGCTTTACTTCTGCCAGTACCTCGTCTCCTACCTTCTGCAAGGTTCGCAGGAGAGCTTCTGTAAAGTTTGGAAGGTAGGAGACGAGGTACTGGCAGAAGTAAAGCTGCGAGGATGGGGTGTGAGTCGTGCTTGGGTGGCTGAGTTGGTAGAGCACTTGCCCGCGAAAGGCAAAGGTTCCGAGTTCAAGTCTCGGTCCGGCACACAGTTTTAATCTGCCAGGATGTTTTTTTACGTATTGTTGCTATAGTAAATTGTCTTGGGATCCACACTTTAAATATGTTAGTGCAAGGTTATCTACAGTGGCATACTTGTTAAGAAAGTTAAAAAACTGTGTACTTTTGGCTTATGTAAATCGGCCTATTTTGCTTTTTTTCATAGAATTGTAGCCCATGGGCTGTAGGGCAATAGCACACATGTTCAGGACATTTTGGTATTTGAATAGAAAGTTATAACGGTTATCACAAACACAGAGAAACTTATCCATTGCAGACCATTATTTATGGACTTAAAAATACGTGGGGATGTAGCTCCCTGGAGTCACCTGGAACAATATCGCTGCCCTGGGGTAACTCAACTAAAACCTCTGGACCTGCAGTTAGTTTGCTCTGACCAATGTTTGTAACAACACACTTTGTACCTTGTAGGACAATAAAATACATTTGTATGGAATCGTACGACCTGTTAGTTGTTATTGTACGTAACTACTATCTCGAGTACGGTACTTCCTGCAGGGCTGACCCCGAAATTTCAAGCACACTGCATTTAAAATATGAAATCTCCCATGCTGGTCCATTATCCTACAATGCCACAGCTACTTCCAGGTCAACCATTTCCTGCTCTGAGGGGTGTCAATCTCACCTCTACAATAACGCCTGTAATTCCACAAACTTTCCATGCCTGAGTTCAGTACAAGAGGCTAGATGAAGTGTCCAGTTTGGCAATGTGTAGTGTTTCCACGTTTACCCTGCCAGGCTCATGCCAAATTGGCCAACGACATATCAAATTCTCAGAGTGATCTTACCAGTGACAGCACTGTAATGGTGCCAGGTGACTTTTCCCAGCAATTCCGCTACAACAACAAATGTGATTCAGTGTGAACAATGGCTTCCTGCCATCCCATTCATCAGTACACACAGTGCTCCGAGCTTCCACACAAGAAATAATGACATTTATTCCTGTAGACATTCCTTTAGTGCCAGTGAATCTACATGTATTAACATTCCCAGTGTTTTTGCAAAGCTGTACAGACACCCATTGTGCCACGATAGTTGGTCAACAATGCCCCCCCACTAAACAATCCTCAAACCTTTTCCAATTATTTACTGCCTTGCAGACAAAATAACATGGGTTCAAGTGATCTCTGTGACATAAAAGTGAACTACTCGTCATGGACTATGTCATCAGTATCCTCCCACTTCATGCGTGTCGCATTTGCTTGCAGCTGCGAGCACTACACATGACGCATACACACAGCAACTACTCCATGCGTGTGTTATGCCCGGATTCAGCACAACTGCCTTACCAGATTCATTACCTCGTGAGCATACCATCTCCTCCCAGCATCCGGTAGCTCCTGTGGCCCAGCACTATGCACCCCATACTGCTGGTCACACTCATCTTTGTGCTTGGCTAGCATCTGACATGCTGCACATACCTTCATCTCATCATGACATACTCCATCCCGATGCTTCTGCACCTATCATGCTGCATTTCTCTTCATTGTTTTATGACACGTCATTCTCCAATACTTCTGCAGCTGCAGATCTCTCTACCGCTTTACGATGCACCACTCCATGATGCCTCTGCTCTTGCCGCACTGGGCAATGCCCACCTCACAATGGTGCCAGCCCCACATAACAATGTCCCTTAGCATTCTGCACATCCTTGGCCAAAGCTCCCTCCATTGAATGTGGAGTCACCTACACTGTGGTTCTCTCTTAATGAGTGCATAATGCAGTCCACAGGCATCATTGAGTACAATGACAAATTTGCAGTACTTCTCGACCACCTTGATGATAAAACCGAACTCATTAGTGACTTTCTGCTTGATGTTCACACAAAAACAAACAAGTATGAGACTGTCAAGGCTCTTCTGCTTCAATGCCTATCCCAATCACCAAAGCAAAAACTTCATCTAGTGATAAGTGAAACCTCACTCGGTCAGAGTACGCCTTCGGTGCTGTGGCGCAAGCTTTGCCTGCAGATTGATACATGCTTACTCCTGGATCATCCCTGTGGACTTTGTAGCTATTAAAACTGCTGGAGAGCATTCAAAAGGCGATGCTTGTATATGACGATGCTTCATTACACCTTGCTGCACAGCACCACTCGTCAATTAATTCTCACTGTGACTGTGCTACAGCTGACGGCATCCCCACCTACGTTGCCAACATACAAGCTCGGCTGAGCCTAGCCAATGCACCACCTGGACTCCCGTCCACTACTACACACCACCTACTGCACAGATGCCAGCCAACTGATGTCTACCTTGGGACTCACTGAACCTTGCTGTACTGGCACCTGCTACTGCTTCATGTGCTCTCCCAGGAGATGAACATAAACAAACACCTACAGTGCAGACTACCACTGGTATGCCTCTGCCCAGTCACCGACCCATGCCTGCCAGTAAAAGCAGTGCAAGTCAGCTGGGCACTATGCCTTTGATGGTTCCATATTCGCTTCAGTACCGACACGCTATGTCGCAGACAGCCTTTCTCATACCCAAATTGCTCTTGCGGCCTGATACCAGTGTCACTCAGCCTCTTCCAGTTGCTGCAAATCACCACTTCGTGATAGCATTCGCAGGTCTTATCTACAACTGGATGGCTCTCACCTTTTCATTTACAATGAACAACTCAATTCTTATCTTCTAGTCGACACCGGAGCCAATGTTATCACAATTCCGTCGTCTCTCACTCCCACTACATTTTCACCTTCACCCATGCAACTGTGCACAAGTAATGACTCCATAATGCCAGCAGCTGGTGCCACCTCCACCACTATCTTGGCAACAGTGCTCCTATGCCCTGGACATTTGCGATGGCTGAAACGGTGGAATCCGATGGCACTACTGTTTACTGCCAGACCTGAACCACACTCTGCTCCTGCACCACAATGGCCAGTGGCTAATCAGTGGCAAGATCTTCAACTCCCTTTATGCCAATGATACGCCGCTATCTCCTACTTCGCAGTTGGAGATGCCTCTCAGTCTTATCTTGAAATGTCAAATGCTTCTGGATGAGGTCTGCACGACATCTGATGCACACATCAAACTTCCGCATTCCAACTCGGATATGCGAGCAACCAATGACCTCTTTGCTCACACATCACTGAGACATCTAGCAAGCTTCATACATCTCAACAGAAACTCACCGTTCTGCAACATCTACACCCACTGCCCGACGATGAAGACATTACGTCGGCCTCAAATAGATCAGTCAAGTGCCATTACCTAATTGCGCTCGCCCAAACATACCCAGTGTTATTGACAGTTCCTCTGTGACCATGTTGTCCGTTGATGATGGCGTTACAATAACACCCATTGCTTCTTCGTGCTAGCTCATATAGCTGCAGACCATTTGCATTGGCCGTGATGGGACAGTTCAATGCATCATCAACACCACTGGCCCTCTGGTCTGGTGTTGCCCCCCCACCGTCTACCTTCCTTCAAACTCAAAGCAGCAAAAGCTGCCATTGATGAATTCTTGCATGCTGGTATTGTACACCCATCCAACACTATCTGAGCTTCTCCTATCAATCTCATCCTCAAAAAGGATAATATTTGGCAATATGTGATGATTATCAGTACCTCAACCCCAAGACTATAACAGGCACTATCCTATACCAAACTTACAAGACTTCACATACAAACTTGCATGTGCCACTGTATTCAGTGGTGTTGACTGTGAAAGGGCCCATTTACAGACACCTAAGACTGACAAGGGTATACCAGAATCTGCAATAATCATGCCATTCAGTCTGTTCGAGTTTTTTTAATGCCGTAAGGGTTAAAAAACGCAAAAATGCAACCCAGACCTGGCCTCCAATGTAACATGTCCTTCTGCTATGCTTACCTAGATGATGTGATAATTTTCTCATGGTCCCCCAGTGAGCATGAGATTTATTTACGCTCCGTGTGGCACATAGCATCATAATCAATAACAGTAAATGCCAATTACAACAACTGTGTGTCACCTTCATTGGACATTGGTTGATGCTTCAGGGATATGCTCCATGTCGGAGAAAAGGATACACATCTGCTTCCACCCTCCCCACTTGGACTATCAAGAACTACAATGTTTCCTTGGAGTCATCAGTGTTTACAGGTGTTATCTCCCATAAACTGCTGACACACTCTTGCCTCTCACTGAGACTCTGCACAGCAAGAACCACCACCTGCAAATGACCACTGACATGGATGGCTGAAATGCAAGCGGCCTTCAACAAGATTAAATCCGACCTCGCACAGACTGGCACCCTGGCCCTTCTGTCACCAGAAGGACACCTCATGATTCCAGCAGACGTCATCAACCACCAACAAGAGATTGCTGGCATAGTACAGGCGCTGTGTTTCTTCTCTCAAAAGTAAACCAGTACTCAGAAAAAGTGGTCAACTTCTACGAGGCGGTCCACTATTTCCAGGATGACACTAAGGACATCCTCTAACCATTTACACTGACCACAAGCCTCTTGCAAATGCGATCAGAAACACTTTTATTGACACCACACCAAGGTACTTTTGCCACCTTGACCTGGTCTCGCAATTTACCACCGGCATCAGGCACGTCTGAGGTGCCGAAAATGTAGTCGTGGACTACCTGTCTCACTTGGTGGTCACATCTAATCAGCTGGACTTTGATCTACTCACTGATGCAAAGGCACAGATCCTGACCTATAACTACTACTCACTGGACAAGACACTGGCCTTCAACTACAACAGTGCACAGTGCCAGGATCCACCAGACCTGTTTGGTGTGATGTGTCATGTGAGAGGGTATGACACTATCCCGCAATCCTATCATAAAACTGTATTCAACTTGCTACACAATCATGTGCATCCCAGCATATCCTCCAAACTGAAATTAATAATGGAACACTTCGTCTGACCCAACGTCAACTGTTATTGCATTGCACAGATGAGGGCCTGTGTCTCTTGTCAACAGGCAAAGGTAAGACGCCACTCTCAGCCCCCGTTTGGAAAATTCCCTATCCCAAAGGGGCATTTTCAACACATCCAAACTGATTTAGTCGGGCCATCCACAGGTTTCAAAGAACATCTTATCCATGACTGACTGTAAGGTGGCTAGGGTTAAGGTCACACCAGTGCTGGATACTTCAGCCAACACAATTGCCAAGGTCTTTGTTTGTAACCTGATTGCCAGGCTGGGCTGTCCTACATCACTGATGACAGACCAAGGCCAGCAATTTGACTCCGTGTTGTTCAATGAAGTGTGCCGACTTTGCATGTGCCATCGTTCCCACAAAACTGCTACCACCCCTAGTCAAACGCCCTTGTGGAACGACGGCACTGCACACTCAAGGCAGCATTAATCTACCACTCACAGTCGTGGACACACACCATGGCCTGGGTGCTTTTCGGAATTAGGACCGTTAATAAAGAAGATTTGAACATCTCGCTTGCTGTGGTCCTATATGGTGAGCCACTCTGCCTCCCTGCAGAATTTGTCACTCACTGTGCAGCTACACCGGACCATGATCAGATGGAGCCAGCGCAGCAAGTGCATGACCATCTATACAATATCCACATGCCGTCACCTACCCATCATGCATAGCCTACAATATTTCCCTGCATCGGTGCCTATGCAGCCAACAGACATTCACTTTAACATACAACTAAATAAGAGTGACTTACTGCCAGAAGACTTTGATGTACCCTATGTGACTCACTATTAGTCATCTCCGTCAGTTTAGCAAATAGGCAGCAGGTCTCAACATAGTCTCCAGGTCAGTCCTACATGCTACGCCCCTGCCCTTCTCCATCGATATAGCAGGTTTAACATCCTGCTTCACAACGGATGGAGCACTCATCATTACTGCCCCTTTATTTACCACTCCTGCCACCGCCAGGGATGACGCCGCCTCTACTGCCACCTTGCCAGCCTCTAATCGTCATGCTGGGTACGCTGCCCCCTCCTCCGTCGCTGATGATGAAATCATGCATCCTGCTGCATCACAAGGTGCAAACCTTGATACCACCTACATCGCACCACCGTACCCCTCTCCTCAGCCTCCACTGGCTCCTCTCACTTCAGACTTTGGCCAGGCACTGTGCCCACCGGCACACCTCGCCAATTATGACATTTCAGCAATTAACGCCTCCACTGCACCAACATCCTGCACGTGAACACAGCTTTTTCCCGTGTGCTCCACACTGTTGGGGGGAGGACGGGTGGAGCAGGGAGAGGCCTCTTTGGGGATGTAATCTGTAGTGTTGCCCGGAACAATATTACTGCCCTGAGGTAGCTCACCGAACACCTCTGGGCCTGCAGTTAGTTCACTCTGATCAATGTTTATGACAACATGCTTTGTACCTTGTATGACAATAAAATATATTTGTTTGGAATCGTACAACCTGATAGCTGTTATTATACATAACTACTATCCCAAGTACTGTACTTCCTACAAATATTAACTTTAATAAACTTGTACATTTACACTGTTATCTTGTCCACAAAGAATAACTTATCAGAATACTAGCTTACGCAGGATTTACACTCTCATGGTACTAGAAAAAAAATAGGTGTCTTGGCATATCTTCTGCAGACTATCCAAATCACTGAATAGCTATGATGTCATGCGTATGAAAATATTCATCAAACTGTCTTTAGAATGGGTAGAAGCTCCATTTGACATATTTAATCAGAAACAGTACAGTTCTGTATTCATTAATCCTCCTTACTCAGATAACGAATATTATGATTGTGAAAATGTGACGCATAGTGGTAATTGTTTGGAAAGTGTACCATAATTTCTTTTGAGTTGTTAACATAAGGCGCTAACTGTTTTAGCTTAAATGTTATACTTTACTGAAAATAAATACTTATTGCAGTTTCATCTTTTACAAACAAATCTTTTTTGTGTGTACTGTATATTTATATGCATTGTAATATGGTGTTATCTATTGCTGTAACAGCTGAATGACAATAAAATTTCATTTACTTATTTGTTGGAATGTTATTCTACAGGATTGTTTTGTAAAATGCAGGGTAGGTGTTTGTGTTGTTTATTTGTGGGCATGAAATGATATGATTAAGTATAATGTTAGATAAGAGTTAATTATGCATCAGTGAAACAAGTAATAACGAGAAGTAATGAGAAATGTATTAGGGGTGGGGTACCAATGGTCAGGAAGCCTGGATTTGCTTTGAGGTAATTTTTTTTTATTGATAATGCACTCCTCTAGACAATAAGGTTGGAACTGAAAAGGCAGGTTGGAAATAACAAGCATGGGTAAATATGAAATATTAACTGTGTACTAATTTACACAGAGGTGGCAAAAGTCATGGATTGCCTCCTAATATCGTGTCTGACCTTATTTTGCTCACCATAGTACAGCAACTTGACATGGCAGTGACTCAACAAGTCACCGGAAGAACCCTGCAAACATATTGAGCCATGCTGCTTCTATAACCGCACATAACTGCAAATGTGTGGCTGGTGCACAATTTTATGCACTAACTGATCTCTCAATTCTGTCCCACAAATGTTCGATGGGATTCATGTCAGGTGATCTGCATGGCAAAATCATTCATCCGGATTGTCCAGAATGTTCTCCAAACGAATTGTGAACAACTGTGGCCTGGTGAATTGGCGTATTGTCTTTTATAAAATTTCCATAATTGTTTTGGGTGCAAATGCTCTCCCAGCAGCTGAATATAACCATTTCCAGTCAGTGATCAGTTCAGTTGGACCAGAAGATCCAATCCATTCCCTGTAAACACAGCCCACACCATTATGCAGCCACCACAAGCTTTCACAGTGCCTTGCTGACAGCTTGGGTGGACCTCTGTGGGGTTTGTGCCACAATCGAACCTTACCATCAGCTCTTACCAACTGAAATCAGAACTCATTTGACCAGACCACAGTTTTCCATGTCTAGTGTCCAATCAGTATGATCACAAGCCCAGGAGAGGCGCTGCAGGTGATGTCGTACAGTTAGAAAAGGCACTCCTGTCAGTTGTCTACTGCCATAACCAGTTAGCACCAAATATCACCACGCTGTCTTAACAGACACATTTGTTGTACATCCCACATTGATTTCTGTGGTTATTTCATGCAGGGTTGCTTGTCTGCTGGCACTGATAACTCTACGCAAATGTTGCTGCTCTCGGTTGTTAAGTGAAGGCCGCCGGCCACTTCATGGCGAGTGGTAATGCCTGAAATTTAGTATTCTTGGCACACTCTTGACACTGTGGATCCTGGAATACTGAATTCCCTAACAATTACCAACGTGGAATGTCCCAGGTATCTCACTCGAACTACTATTCCCCATTCAATATCTGTTACTTGATGTCATGCAGACATAATCACATCACACATTTTCACATGAATCAACTGAGCTCAAATGGCAGCTCTGCTTATGTGCTGCCCTTTTATACTTTGTGTACATGATACTGTTGTCATCTGTGTCATGCAGTATAACCGGACTTTTGTCCTTTCGGAGTACATGGGTTTTGCGTAAAAAATACCTTTGTGAATTAGGCAACATGTAAGTATTTGGTTTGTGAAGTACGACACCGAAAATGGAAAGCTGACTGAAACAGTAATCTTTTTATAAAGTGCTGATATTATACACTGCTGCATATTTCACTTTACACACTATTGAAATTTTCATTTTTTAATTGGTGGCTTAAGGTACTGATGACACATTAAAAAAATATATTTTGCTACACAGCTGATCGCAGGTAACTTAAAAGTAATGTAAATATTCTGACAATAGTTAATGATTAGTGGCTGATGGGAATTTCCTGAGAATTTATTGAAGATAGTAATTCAGTCTGAGTGAAGTAACGTAATGATTTGAAACAAGTTCCAACACAATTTACTTAACACAACTAGTAATGATGTTATGCTAACAGTTCTATTCTCTCTGTGGTATGTACAAATATTTGGCTGTTGTTACAGGGATACAGCTTCCATTCTCCTTGTATTATTTTGGGTAGTTTTCTGTGTCATTTTGATAAGTAAATTTGTAAATATATAATATTTTTAGGCCTTATGAAGTGCTTCCTGGTAAGTTTAGGTATGATACTTACTAGCAGGCTAAAGGAGGGTGCTTTGTATTTCTTTTCTTGTATAATGCTGGAGGGTGATCACTTCCAAGGACACTAATGTTAGTGATGTGACATGGAACAGCCAGTTGGATCTATGAAAGGTGTGGACCCATGTATGAAAAGGATTTCAAACATGTGATGCCTGCAAGGTAAATACAAGATCTTTTCCCAAGAAGTTTTCAATCAAAACCTGGTAAAAGTGTCAATATTTTATGCTGTTATCCCCAAAACTAATGATTTACCATAGGACTCAAGACACCATTCAGTAAAAGTGTTACAGACACCTGTTTCCTGTTGTTTTCCAGTTCCAGATTGCAATGCACTTGCGACATAACTGACTTGATTTCGTAGTGTCAACCTCAAGTTTAAATTAGAGAGGCATGGTGTTTGCTAAATAATTTACATGGCAACATAATTTAGATAATATGAACACACACATTTTATTCTCTCAAATATCTGAAAAGGTTTCAGAAACTCCTTTAATGAAAAGCTGGGCTGTAGAAGCGCATGTCTGACTAAACTAATGTTGGAACAAATTTCAATATGCTTGGTCTGTTATCAGTCAAAATAAATTCCACACTACACTGGAATTCAGTACAGAAAGGCCAAGGACACGTACACCAAGTCATGGAACCTGAATCACAGGTTTTGTTTGAGAGACTCTGGGAGGATTATAGAGAATTTTATAATTAACTGTGCTCTTCCTTGACAACCCATCATGTCTCAGTGGCTATCATGTAAAATTGATGAGGGGGAAAAAATTTACTTGGGAATGTGTATGTCCATGATAATTTCAATAATCACCACAAAAAATGTAATTTGTGGTATCTGTATTTTCCTTCAGAGACTGTATGCCTAAGTGTGGTTCTGGTCCCTCCTACAGCAAAAGCACTGCATTAGATAGCACTAGTCTTTAAAAACTCAATCCAATCACAAGAGATGGCAAGTCATGGGAGACTACAATAAATTATTTACAGAGATAAGAAACAGAAGTGGTATGTACTGTACTTCAGGCTATCTCAGCGTATCACAATAAATATCAAGAGTGTAGAAAGAGAGACTTCCTCATTCAATATGGATTTTTGAAAGAACATTTGATTTTGACAACATGTTTACTTCACAAATACTGTCTGTATACTTCAATTAAAATAACTTTGTGAGTAACATTACAACAACTCAAGTGGGAGGGTCCAGTCAATCTTAGTTGCTCACTATGTTTTCGATTTTGTAGATACACATGAGCCTTGTCAAGTGTTACTGGCAACACTGCCACTTACAGTTTCATTCGAGCTATAACAGACTGTTACAGACTGCATTACTAAACTTAATACTGTAATATTAATAACGAAGTTTAAGGTAATAGCATTTCAATTAATGCACTATTTCTGTGTGCTCTACTCTAAAGATACTTATGGAAATTTTTGTCTCTGCCCTCCTAAGTTATAAGAGGCCAAGGGGTATCCCTTCCAGGTTTCCTATTTAGATGTGACACCACACAACTCATTTTCTCATGCCACAGAACCAAACTGGCAATGGGGTTCAGTACAAGACAAAAAAAAATCATAATTGAAAAATAACAGATACCCTAATTTACAAGTAATGTGTGTGGGAAAACTTACAAATCAGCTAATAGCCTACAAAAATTACTGTCTGTAGCTTAAAAATACCATTATTGATTGTTGGACTTTAGCTACAAATTTTCACAATAAGAACTATGTTAAACAGAAAAACAGCTTCACTCACATTTTCAACACAGTAAATATTTTTCTTTCTACTTTCGCCTTGAAGAGTTTATGACTATTAGTATTGACAGCCTTGTAAGCTATACCAACCTTATACCTCCTAACAGTCCGCCCCATTAGATGGGTGGTCAGCATGGCAGAATGCCACACCAAGGGGCCCGCTCAGGGACTGGGTGTTGTGTTGTTCTCATAATGATTTCATCCCCATCTCTGATGTGCAAGTCGCCCTATGTGGCACCAAATGCAATAAGTACTTGCCATCGGTGGCGAACTTCCCCGAATGGGGGACTCCTGGCCCACAATGCCGTAGGCTCATTTCATTCACCTCCTAGCACTTTCTAAAGAAACATCTAAAGTACTATCATTACATGCTACAAAAGAAACTATTGATGTCAAAAAAGTTTCGAACAACCACATTACAAAAATGTATTTTAATTATTCTTAACAAAATAAAACACTTGAGTTAACATGACCAAGAACCAAAGTAGACAATAATCAAACAAACAGAAATAATTTATGTACAGTGTCTAACATCTATTTTCCTAAATGGAAAAAATAAATTAATTGAATAAATTATCTGAGTTAGAGTTAAGAGCACTTACATTTACTTATATACACTTTCTAGTTTATGTTCAGAAACCTTCACAGTGTATTAGAGATCAAATACTTGTACATGAGCTTCAGAGGAACTTAATACTGATTCTGCACAAACAAAATCTGAGGAACGATATCTGACAATGTTCACCATACTGCGGATGTGTAAAGTACATTATTTTATTTCTATAATGTAGTGCAAATTAATCTACAAGATTGGTAACATTTCATATTAAAACTTTCATCCAGATATGAAAAGCATTATGGGAGTATGAGATTTTCCAATAGACACAGAGATAAAAAGATAACAACTGATCACTTGATTTATAAACGAGCAATACAAAGTACTACATCATACTAAAAATAACTTTAAACTCATTATTTAATGTGTAGCACAAAACAAAAATTACAGTTTTAAATTTCATGTTATTGTCACAAAAGAGACAGATGCTCATATGACTTAAATAATATTCCACACAATTTGTATTTAACTTCCATCTTTTCTCCATTTACACAAAATTTCATTGCTTCCTAATGTTTTTGAAAGGGCAGTATCATTTTTTGTGTGGTAAAGAAGCCTCCACCTGACTGGCATGAATTACAGTATGCTAACAGTTTCATAAACATCCTGAAAATAATTTTATGCATGGTGAACAAATCATATACTAAAGTTTATCTGCAGTTCTGCAGCTTTTATAATCTGCTTCCTCACATCTATTTTACAACACAGCCTTAGCATGACATGTCGTACCACAAATATTGAGCAAAAGAAACCCAATAATTACAAAATTTATATACACACACTTACTCATAAAGTGAAAGTATCTGAATTATATTTAAGTTTAAAGAAAAATATTTAGCATTTATTAACTATCCACTTTCCTACACAGATATAACTTGATTCTTATTCAAATACACACACAATATGAACTACCATCGCACATCTGGTTTTTGACATAAAAGTCACAAAATAAGTAGTGGAAAGTGTTGGAATTCACAGCAAAAAACTTCTGAAACTTTCTGGAAGATTAAAACTGTGTGCCACACCAGGATGCAAACCCAGGACCTTTGCCTTTTCAGAGTAAGTGCTCTACCAACTGAGTCATTAAAGCACAACTCACGGTCAGTCCACACAGCTTTTCTTCTAACCATACCTCGTCTACCTTCTAAATTTCACAGAAGTGTTCCTTCATAACCAGAAAGATTGTTGCAGAGTTGTGAGGACATGTCTTGAACTATGTTCGGGTAGCTCAGCTGGTAGAGTACTTGCCCACAAAAGGCAAAGATCCATGGTTCAAGTCCCAGTCTGGCACACAATTGTAACCTGCCAGGAAGTTTCATATCACTCTGCTGCAGAGTGAAAATTCATTCTGGAACAAACTTTTATCTCGTGAAATTTCATGGAACAGTCCTCAGTACCAAATATAGAAAAATTCTGTAGCCCAGAACCAGCTCTGTAGTTGCTATATGGTATGATTAGGCAAAGTGTTGGATGCTCACAGAAATAAAAGCCCTCATTTTATTTCCTCACTTTGTGTCTGATTCAAATGGGAGAAAACCATAATATTTGGTACAATTAAAAAAATACCCTCCGTGATGCACTTTACAGTGACTTGAAAAGTCTGGATTTGGATGATTCAAAAATTACAATAAGTATATCAAAGTCTGAGAGCTCATCAGAAGTATTTCCATTTAATGATAAAGATTATCATGAGAGAACTCTCTATAATGTACTCATACGTTAATTTAGTACAGAACTAGAATGTGACTAAATATCACTGGAATCCACATGCAATACATACAAAACGAATATAGATCTATTTCTTTCTCCACTGACAAACACAATATTTTATCACATGCATGTTACTTCACAGTTTTCAAAATATGAATAAAAATATCATTTACAATCAGCAGCTAAGAAAATATATTAGAGCCATGACTTATCAGCATGATGTAATGTTATATTGGTTGGTTTCAAAATCATCTTTACATTTTCTCCAAGGAACTTTCAAGACAAAGGTTATCCAAAAATTAACATGTATGAATAATGAAGGATCTTCTTTTTGAAGAACACTTCGAAGCATATAACCAAATGCTGTTGCAAAAAAATACTATATAAAAATCAGTCAACATGTGAGATGTAATATCTGCCTCAACACATTACTGCCTAGGGAAGTACATAAAAGTAACAGAATATTCAGTCTTCTTCATGCCTTTGGTTGTCTTAATTTTGCCATCTCCTACGATCAGCTGTTGCTCTTCAAAAACTTCATATAAGAAAGAAATTCTATAATTAAACATGCAGTAACCAGAAAATAATACATTTCCAGTCACCGTGCAATGAAACATCAGTTTCAAAAATGGTCTGTAAGTAACCGTGTCTCCCAAAAACTCATTTTCATAATATTAGGTTGGTACACAAGTTCATTGCACATTTGTTTTGCATGTTGGTATTCAGTTTGCTATGGATTTGTTTATCAATTGTAATCCTTTATTTGTAGTTCATTGTTGCTATCTGAGTTTACACATCCTCATTTTCCATTTGGAGATAGTGAGTAAAGCTGTGGATGCTAGAAAATGGATTGCCAAGTGGAGAAATCTGAACATTTCCAACATATTCTTCTGTTTGAGTTCAGTTGAGGAGTGATAGCAGTGGAGGCAGCCAGAAATACTTGCACCATGTATGGATATAATGCCATCGGAAAGAGCACAGCAAGAATATCATTTTCTCAAAAACCATCGTTTTGACACTAATGACTCACCACACTGAGGAAGAACTTTGGGGTTTGATGAAGCTCATGTAAACAAATTAAATGATTCACTTCAGTGTTCTCAAGAACTGGCAAACGTGATGAACTGTGATCATTCCACCATCGTATGACAGCTGCATGCAATGGGGAAGGTTCACAAATTGGATGTATGGGTACCACATGCTCTAAGACAAAATCACAAAAATCAGCAGGTGACCATATATACATTTCTGGGTGCTCATCATCAATTGGTTCATGAACAACACCAATCCTATACTGCATCTTTACTGGTGACTAGAAATGATGTCTTTATGCTAAAATAAGGAAACAGCAACTTCCTGCACAAAGACCTCCATGCATTCACAAAAGGTATTGCTAAGCATTTGATGGAATGACGATGGTGTGGTGTACTATGAATTATTTCCCCGAGGTGTAACCATTACTGCCGACATTTATTGTCAACAATTAAGACATCTTGCAGATACAATTCAATAACAATGACCATGAAGACTATGAGAGGTTATCCTACTCCATGATAATGCCCACCCGTATTCTGCTACACTGACAAAAAATCAGTACACAGGAGACGGGTTGGGAAGCCATTCCAGACCCGCCATATTCACCTGATCTCACGCCTTCAGATTTTCACCTTTAGCACTCTCTATTGAACAGCCTTCAAGGAATTTCCTTTCCAGATGAAAATGCGCTCAAACCATGGCTCAATGAGTTCTTTGCCTCAAAACCACATTTTTTTTTTAAAGCCGCAGAACCTGAAATAACCTTCAGTGTGGACAGACTCTTGGAAATAGTGAAGGACAAAATATTATTGATGACCAAAGTGTCTATTATGTGTATCTGATGCGTTCATTAAACAAATGGAAAATTGTTGTGAACTTATGCACCAACCCGATAATTACAGAGAAATACACAGGAATCACTTAAACAGTAAATACACCACATTGTGAAGTAGTAGCACCTTAAGATATGCTGCATCGTAAGTCATGATAAAATATTTTTTAATTGTGGTTTAGTTCCAATCTTGGAATCTTCTTCAGTGTAGTTCATTTTACAATGATGTACTTTGGGATGACACAAATAATGTACCTACTACTTCAGTTGTCTGTGAGGCTATCACTGCCCCAATCCCCCAGTTTTAAATGGAAGAAAAAGTCAGTGTAGAGGGTGGACTGCAGTACCTTTGATAAGATTTACTTGAGATATGTGGAATTATACAGGAGAGGGCTAGGGGGAGGGGGAGGGGGAGGGAGGGGGGAGAGGGAGAGACGGAGAGGGGGAGAGAGAGAGAGGGGGAGAGAGAGAGAGAGAACATGACTGACATCTGCACCAGATTCTTCTTACAAAGCTGGTAGTTGCCGAAAGGCAAAGAGAGTGAGACCAGGAGATAGACCATAAAACCCAAATTTCAACCAGGTGGTTCAACATTCACCACATCAAAGTCCAGGACGCACTGCATAAATAGCTACATATAACTTTTCTGACAGGGATCACTGTATCTGGGTGGTATGACTCCATCTTGAAAGGAGAGTGGGAGGAATTAAAATGAGTGGTTTGGCTTCATACTACTATGTGAAGCACACAGGAACAGGGAAAACAGATAATGGATTTTAAAAGAGAGATTGTAATCCTCAACTGCAAAAAAATAAATTCAAAATATGAATTACCAAATATTCAGCCCCATTGTGTATTAATCTATCTTCAACACAATCAAACAATATGTCAAAGCTACACTTTCAGAAGACCAGTCTCTATTCCAAAAAACATAAGAAAACTAGATCAACATTATTAGCTTTATAAGTGGATCTGGTGTGAAAGTGATAACACACAGAGAAATCTATACGATAGGAATTTTATTTAAAGGTCAAATTATTATGCCACTCAGGCTTTCTTGATAATGACCTCAAATATCTTTGTGTGTATAATAGCCAGACGTTTTTAAATTATGCTAGACACTGTTTTAAGCATATGATAACATCCTAAGTGTTGAAATTGCAATCATATATTGAAAAATAAAAATTATAGTCAATGGCAGGAAGACAAAGGTGTTCTTCACAGAAAAGAAAGATATATAATTACATACATAGCTTTCAAACATACGTTACTGATAAAATAAGATAAGGGAAACGAAGGCGAAAGCAATGCTGGTCATTTGGATTCTGGGGGACCAGGACATCATGCAGGGAAGTCACAGCTTCCCAAAACTCCTCAAACCAAAATGAAATCAATTCACTGGTACACTGAACATACAGACACTGACTAAAACAGGAAAACTCAAGATACTGACAGATACTTGAGATAGATTTGAGATTTGTATACTTGCAGTACAAGAAACACATTTTCGTGATTGTGTACACTTTGATTCTGGTGGCTATCGAGTCTACAAGGGAAAGCCTGCAATCAAACTGAAAAATAGTAACACAAATTTGTTGGGAACGGCATTCCTCATGCATAACAGTATCCAGGACTCTGTGGTAGACTTCTCATCACCCTCTGAATGCCTCTCTCTAGTCACAGTTAAATGTGCCAACGAGGCCGGTACACTGATAAACGCTCATGCTCCAGTCAATAACGATTCTGACAAAAACAAAGAGGAGAAGTTCTGGTCACAACTCGAGCGTGTACTCACCAAGATACCTCAACATCATGTCAAAGTCCTGTTGTGAGATTTCAATATGCAAATTGGCAGAGAATGTGAACACAGTCATATAATTGGGACTTTTTCAGCACACAAAAAGACTAACGCAAATGGACAGCACTTAACCAACATATGTGGGATAACCAACCTACACATGATGTCCACTCACTTTAAGAAACCACCGAGGAAAATGACTGCATGGAAATCTCCAAACAATCACATTGGGGAATATCAAATTGACCATGTAACGATAACCAGAAAATTCTCTCCAGAAATCATGAATGTGAGGGCACGCAAAGCTCAATAGCATTAAATTTAGTAATTACAATTTGTATAGTTTACATTAACCTAAAACAAGTTCAAGTGTTTATCATGTGTGTTTATGTATTAAGAAACGATTTCAGGCTATTGTATTGTTTTAAATGAATAATGTCCTCCTGCTAGGCAATATCAAATATACAGAATTAAGTGCTCCCTGTTCAGTCACTTCAAAGAGATTATCAGTGCTACTAATAATCAAATATAGATGTAAAAATAAGTTTGTTAAGTGCCACTATCATTATTTATTCCAAAAATTCTGTGTAGTAGTTGGATCACCATAGGGTGTCTATTCAAACCTATCACACGCGAGAGCCACTTTCCGGAAGTCCGATGCCGCATGGTCTAATAATAATGTACTAACAATCAAAACATTCAAATCATGCCTCCATAATGTAAATTGGAGTCACATATATTCCGAAACAGATGTAAATTCAAAGTATAACCTGTTTAGTAAAGAAATTGCCTCAATATTTGAAACCACCTTCCCAAAAAAAGTTTATAGAAATGTACCAAAAGAAAACAAAAAAACCATGGATAACAAATGGGATTAGGACATCTTGCAAACAAAAAAGAATTTTGTACATAACAGCAAAAGAATCAGGAAACCCCAGTCAAATAAATCATTATAAAAAGTATTAAAAAACTTTGAGTAAGGTAATCAAACTTTCAAAAAGCATATATTTTAGATCCAAAATCAACCAATCCAGTAATAAAATTAAAGCAATCTGGGACATAATAAGGAGCGAGACTGGTACGAACAGTGCCAGTAAACCAGTAGACATTGATGACAATACTGTAAGCAACCAAGAGACTATTGCGAATGCATTCAATGACTACTTCATAAGTGCTGCAGAGCAAATAGGTTGCAATAGATCCTTAGAAAGTGCTATGGATCTACTGAAGCACAGTTTTCCCATTCCAGTGAGCGAGATAAGGACATCCCCCATAACCAGATATGAGATTAAAAAAACCATTGCCTCATTAAAATGTAAGGGATCATCTGGTGTAGATAATATCTCCAGTAAGCTGCTAAAAACCTGCTCTGACCAATTAAGCAAAGTATTAGCCCATATATTTAATGCCTCTATGTACCAGGGTGTTTACCCAGAGGGCATGAAACTTGCTATAGTGAAGCCTCTCCACAAAAAGGGAGAAACAACGCAAGTCTCAAACTATCGTCCAATCTCCCTCCTGTCCACTTTCGCTAAAGTCCTTGAGAAACTACTGCACTCCAGAATTTTACGGCACCTAGACAACTTTGGCATCATAAGTGATAGACAGTTCGGTTTCCGGAAAAGTATGTCCACAACTGAGGCCATATTTTCTTTCACAAAGGATATACTGGAATCCCTAAATAATAAAATGAAGGCAGTTGGAATATTTTGTGATCTGTCCAAAGCCTTCGACTGTGTGGACCACAAAATACTCCTCAACAAAGCATGCCACTATGGGATCACTGGGACACTGGGAAGCTGGCTAAAATCCTACCTCCAAAACAGGAAGCAGAAGGTAATTCTCAATGGGAGCAGTAAAGAGGGAGAGGTAGTAGAGTCAGACTGGAGCACTGTACTCCATGGAGTACCCCAGGGATCCGTCCTTGGTCTGATGCTGTTTATGATATACTTAAATGACCTACCTTTTTCATGCAATACAAGCAAGTTCACCATGTTTGCTGACGACACCAGCATTTTGATTAGTAACAAACAGCTCATTGATATAGAGGTTGATGCCAACAAATTACTTACAGTACTATTAACCTGGTTCCCAGTGAACTCGCTCACAGTAAACCTGAGCAAAACAAATTATATCCATTTCAGCCTTGACCACAAACTCCCCCGGGAGATTACTGTTTTAAATAACAATAATCAGATAGAAAGGGTACACTGCACCAAATTCTTAGGCCTCCACACAGACAGTAGGCTCAACTGGGACCACCATGTCCTCGGGACTGTAAAAAGGCTGTCCTCAGCAATTTGGAGACATAAATGTCACGAAGTTCACATACTTTGCATACTTCCATTCCATTATGTGTTATGGCATCATCTTCTGGGGCAATTCACCCTCATCTAAAAAAATCTTCCTCATGCAGAAAAAAGTAGTCCGTATAATGTGCAGAGTACCCCTGAGAACCTCCTGCCATACACTCTTTAAAAAACTTTGAATACTTTCCACAACCTGCCAGTATATTTTTTCCCTAATGAGTTTCTTGGTTGACAATCCTGCCCACTATGAAACCAATGAAAGCTTCCATTATCACAATACAAGAAAGAAGGCTGACCTCCACTTTGAACTAAAAAGTTTAACTCGGGTACAGAAAGGAGTGCATTACTCCAGTGCCAAAATATTTAACTTATTACTGAGCTATATAAAAAGTCTATGTAGTAACAGTGCATCATTCAAAAACAATCTAAAGACATATTTAATCGAGAAAACGTTTTACTCACTTGATGAATACTTCAACAGAGAAAAGTAGTCTTTGTATGTATTTATATTTACTGTTGTTTGTTTATGTTCTTTTTGTTCCTATTTGTAACCATATACTTACTGTGACAAATAGGCTTTTGCAATGTGATAAACTTTGCATAATGTATTATTCTTACAACTTTATTTTAGTTCATTATTATTTTTGCAAGTCTTATGTTATTTATGTCTAATTCTGCTCTTGTAAACTAATTGATACCATGGTCTGTGAACATATATTACTCAAGTCGTTCTACATCCTAGCGTCATACACATAACAGGATCTATGGAATTTGTAGATAAATAAATACAGTAAATTCGGGTAGTGGCATCGCAATCTGCTTCAATTCTTATAGTGAATTGGCAACTTTTTGGCTCAACAAATTAAAAGATAATCAGCAGGTTTAATCTAGTGATTTGTTAACTGCCTTGTAATACATTGCACCAGTTAAAATGCAGTCCCACTGTGGATGCTGTTCTCGAACACAGGATGAGTTGGTTGACATTCATAAGCAGCTGGAATCACTCTGACTACAGTAAAACAACTGGCAGCTGGTGCGAATCGGAGTCTTGTACCTTTGATACCTGTAACAGAGGTACCTCGAGTAATATCGACTCCCGTGAATCCCATCTCCTCTGCAGAAAGTGCATGATCTGTCATTATTCATCCACTTGACTGCAAGTGGCATTTCAATGGTAGATCTCGGTGTCTTGTACTGGGTGGATGGGGGCCAGGGAGGACTCAAGGTGTTACACTGATTTCCCTAACCAACAATTTTGAGGTGCCGTCTTTCACGTCACCTCTGTTGGGGAAACCTGTTTTGTTTGGTGTCACAAGGAAGCACATGCAAAAGGGTACGGGTCTATTAATCATCGGCAGTTCAAACATATGGCAAATGATGGTATCCCTTAGGGAAATGGCAGAAAGGACAGGTAAGGACACCAGGTGTATTCAGCATGTGCGACTGGTGGCCTCATTCAACATGATGAAGAGGCTATCCCAGCAGCCACAGAGGGAACAGGGTGTAATCAACTGCAGATTGTGGTGCTTGTTGGAACAAATGATGCCTGTCACCTATGCTTTAAGGTCATTCTTGGGTCACTCCAGGGACTGGCAGAGAAGCTTGAGAAGACCAGCCTTGTGCATGGAGTTTCAACGAAGCTCACAATTAGAAGCATTGTTCCCCAAACCGATCATGGCCCTTTGGTTCTGAGTGGAACGACCGACTCACAGACTTTGAAAGTTCTGTGGCAGCTAGGCTGCAACTTCCTGCACTTGCACCAAATGCTGAGAACTGTAGGGTCCCCCTAAACAGGTCAGGTGCACACCACACACCAGAGGCTGCTACTCAGGCAGCTGACTCTGTGTGGGGTGCACACAAAGGTTTTTTTAGGTTAGGTGACTCTCCAACCAATCCAGATAACAATAGCTGTAGAAAACCCAGAAGTATCAGAGTAAGATCCCACAGGTGAGAGTATTAAAATCCTAATGGTAAACTGCTGAGGCATTCGCAACGAAGTCCCAGAATTTGAAGCACTCATGAAAAGCAGTGAAGCTCACATAATAGTAGGTACAGAAAGCTAGTGGAAACCTGAAACTGATAGCAGTGAGACTTTTGGGTAAAATTTAAGAGTATATCGACAGGATAGGCAAATGGGAAATAGAGGTGGTGTATTTGTCACAATAGACAAGAAACTCAAATTCACCGAGATAGAAATTGAAGCTGCATGTGACATTGTTTGGGCAAGGGTCAGTATCAGGGGTGGGCATAAAATGATAATTGCATCCTTCTATCGGCCATCAGACTCATCTCCTGATATAACCAAAATCTTTAGAGAAAACCTTAGTTTGCTGCCACAAAAGTACCCCAATCATACCATAATCATCAGTGGAGACTTAAATCATCCAACAATTAACTGGGAAAATTACAGTTTTGTTTTTAGTGGGTGTGATAAGACATCCTGTGAAACATTACTAAATGCCTTCTCTGAATACTATCTAGAACAGATAGTTAGGAGCCCCACTCACGATGGAAATATATTGTACCTAATGGCAACAAATAGACCTGACCTCTTTGAAGATGTCCCCAACGAAACTGGTATCAGTGACTATGATTTGTTATGGCAATAATGATTACCAAAGTACAAAGGACAAGTAAACCAAGCAGAAAGATATATATACATTCAGCAAACTAGATAAAAAATCAGTAGTGTCATATTTCAGCGAGGGACTTGAAACTTTCAGCACAGGACAGGAGCATGTAGAGGATCTCTGGCTCAAGTTTAAAAGAATAGTTGGTCAGTTCATAATGGGAGGGAATCTCTGTGGTATACAGTCATGGTAAAGAAATTTCAAAGAAACAGAGATTACTGCATAACAGGTGTGAAACAAAGTGTAGGGCTATACATGCAGAGATAATGAATCAAACGTGTTTGGCTGTCAAGAGGGCAATCCGTGATGCCTTCAATGGCTACTGTGGCAGAATATTGACAAGTGATCTTTCACAGAATGCAAAGAAATTCTGCTCATATGTAGAGGCTGTTAGTGGCACCAAAGTTAGTGTCCAGTCCCTAGCAAAAGACACTGACTGAAATTGAGGGTAGTAAAGCAAAATCCGAAATGCTTAACTCTGTTTTCAAATGTTCCTTTACAAAGAAAACCCTAGAATTGTCCCTATTCAATCCTCGTACCACTGAAAATATGAATTAAGTAAGTATTAGAATCAGTGGTGTTGAGAAACAGCTGAAATCATTACAATTTAACAAAGTTCCAGGCCCCGATGGAATCCTTGTCAGACTGTATACTGAATTTGCGGTTGAGTTATGCCCTCTTCTAACTATAATTTATAATAGATCCCTGATACGAAAAACAACGCCCAATTCTTGGAAAAAGGCCCAGGTCACTCCCGTCTACAAGCAGGGTAGTAAAGGTGATCCACAAAACTACAATCAATTTGTTGTAGAATTTTAGAACGTATTCTACACTCAAACATAATGACGTATCTTTAACACAATGATTTCCTCACAGCCAACCAGCATATATTCCGAAACCATCGACCACGTGAAACCCAACACACAATTTTCTCACATGACATACTGAAAGCTTTGGATCAAGGCAGTCAGGTAGACATATTACTTATTGATTTCCGAAAAGCATTTGACTCAGTACCACACCTACACTTATTGTTAAAAGTTCGATAATATGGGGTATCAAGTGAAATTTGTGACTGGATTGAGAAGTTTTTGGTAGGGAGGAAAAACCATGTTATCTTGGATGGAGAGTCATTGTCAGATGTAGTAGTAAATTTGGGTGTGCCCTAGGGAAGTGTATTGGGACCCTTGCTGTTTGTGCTGTATATTAATGACCTTGCAGACAGTATCAATAGTAACCTCAGACTTTTTACAGGTGATCCAGTTATCTATACTGAAATGCTGTCTGAAAGAAGCTGCATAAATATTCAGTCAGATGTTGATAAGATTTTAAAGTGGTGCAGAGACTGGCAACTTGACTTAAGTGTTCAGGAATGTAAAATTTTGCACTTCACAAAATGAAACAATGCAGTATCCTATGGCTACAATATCAATGAGTCACAGTTGAAATCGGCCAACTCATAGAAATATCTGGGTGTAAACCTTTGAAGGGATTGAAATGGAATGATCCCATAGACTCTGTTGTGGTAGACTTCAGTTTATTAGGAGAATACTGGGGAAGCACAATCAGTCTATAGAGGAGTTTGCTTACAAATCACTTGTGTAACCAGTTCTAGAACATTGCTCAAGTGTTTAGGATCCATATCAAACATGAATAAATGGGGATAGGGTTGGGTTGTTTGAGGAAGGAGACCAAACAGCGAGGTCATCGGTCTCATCGGATTAGGGAAGGATGGGGAAGGAAGTTGGCCATGCCCTTTCAAAGGAACCATCCTAGCATTTACCTGGAGCAATTTAGGAAAATCACAGAAAACCTAAATCAGGATGGCCGGACGCGGGATTGAACCATCATCCTCCCGAATGTGAGTCCAGCGTACTACCTAGTGTGCCACCTCGCTCGGTAAATGGGGATATTGAATGTATACATAGAAGGGCACCACGAATGTTCACAGGTTTCTTTACTACATGGGAGAGTGTCCACTAACAACCGGCTTTAAATGATTACTCTAGGAATATACGAGGGGCAGTGAAAAAGTTTTTAGCCTGAGATAGTTACTGCAATGTCTCACACAAATGACACCATCCAATTTTACGGTGACCCTTTGTGGAAATCCAAGTCAAATTTCGCAGCTCCAGCTTCATTAGTTTTGCTGCTAGGGTGCATTGTATACCGTAGTGTAAGCAAAATGGCGAATATCGAGAAAATCAAGAATCGTGCTGTGACTAAGTATCTTCGTTTGAAGGGAATGACAACCAAGGAAATTGTGGAGGACATGTGGAATACACTTATGGGCAGTGCTCCATCTTATACAACAGTGAAAAACTGGGTGTCCAGCTTAGAATGTGGAAGAACGAGTGTGGAAGATGTGCCAAGGAGCGGAAGGCCTGTCACGGTTGCTACTGGTGAAACAGTGAGTGCAATTCATGATATAATTTTGCAGGATGGTCGAAAAATGTTGGAGCACATTGAAACCACATTTGGAATCTCCTATCAGACTCTATCAGTAATGAGTTCTTGATAGAGGTGCTCAGACATCTGGGGTATGGAGACCCCTTGCAACCATTCTTCGTGGTCTCTAAGAGGGGCATTCTCCAAAATTTCAGTTAATGGACACCTGACGAAATCTTTCCTAGTTGGGTGATTTATTTACCAAGACTGTGTTCTCTCTATGGCCCCATATGCCACAGCGACTGCTGTTGCACCTTACTGAACTCAAAATTCAATGAATCTCAATATTGAATAAAGGATTTGCTGTACGGTATATGCCAACGGTGCATCTGTTGCTACAATTTCTTCTTAAAGAAGCAATAATACCTACATGAGGATGTCTGGCACACAAAAAATAGGAGAAGTGAATGATAGAACTGAAGCAGATTTGTCTCAATACCAGAACTCGCATCTTTCTCTAGAAATATACTCCTGAACATACAAGGTGTTGTAACCACAGGAAAAAGCCAAGTCTAAATAAGTCTATTTCAGGTAGCATGACAGAAGTAGTACATAAACAGTAGGTGAGTTAAAATGTAAAGCTGGACACAGAGCGTGGCAGAGAGGTCACAAAGAAACAGGACACAGATGTACAGCCGAGGCGGAAGTCCAAACTGCTGGACAGATGCACGTGATAAGAAAGCAAACAGCACAAGCTATAAACAGACAAAAGATGCCCTGTGTAGGGGACCCTTGATAAGCAGTCGATTAAATGTATCAACAGAGGACACTTCTGGTTAGAGAGAGAAGTCTGGGAGCGGAGAGTGAAAGAAAGAGGGCCCTTGGTGGGGACAGCACTACGTCATGAGGAGCCAATGAAGAGCTCAGGACACAGTGCTTGACCATATAGAGAGAGGCACTCTATCCCTCCACCCAGCTTCTGAAAGAAAAGAATGAAGTTAGTATGTAAACAGAATCAAATAAGGACAAGTTGCCTTCGACATTACGTCATGCCAAGTGCTGCCGGGTCATAGGGGAAAGCTAACAAAACTCGGGGGCACGCCACTTCATCTCTGTGAAAGACTTGGCCATTCCACAGGTACATTTACCAACGCAGTTAGGTTGATCTGTACTCTCATTGAATAAACTAGAACTTGTGTAAAATTCAGAAGAGTCTTACCATTCTGCAGAAGGAAATCCAGGACTTAACTTTTGAGGCAAAACTCGAAGAACTAGAAGAATTTGAACAGAGTGAAATTATAGAAATAAACTTAATGCCAGTAGATGTTCACGGGGGGCACCAAATGTAAACAGAAAACGTTTTTTATTTTAAGAGAAAACAGTTAAATGTCTACATCTGTGTGTTAACTTCAGTGGTATTTTGTTTTAAGTAATCAATGAAAATAAGTTCTTACCTCAATTTCTCTTTGAAGAGCCTTTATGACAGCCTGATCACTTTTGGTATTGTTTCATTGATTTTGGATTTGGAAATCCTATGCATGTACATTAAAGAGCTGCACGAATCTCCAGTCGCTAAAAAGCGTAATGTAACGGCAAGTTGTTCAGCAGGGGTTACAGCCACTCAAAAATTTGTATCCTTCAGTGTGTAGTACTGTGCTGTCATATCTAGTAATACATCAAATTCTGTCGTAGACATATGACAAAATTTTTGAAGCCCTGTCCGTCTTGAAGTTTAAGGTCGCGAATCACAGAAGTGTAAGCTCCATGACTACCCCATTTATTGAAAAAGTTACGTACCCACCACCTACGTTCCTTTCTCCAGTTATTCTCCGTATTCACTATTAAATTCACAGCGCTAGCGCAAAGAAATAGTCGTTCTGCGTTGGATGCCATGTTCTGTGAAATTGACTGGCTGTACGTCGTCAGTGAAAACGCTCACGTTTGCTACATATGCCGGGCACTTATCCTTGAACCAAGTCACGAGATACATGTGCCGAGAAACTTTTCTCCACGACTTGTGCCGGGCACGAATCTCCGCGACAAATCCCTCAGTGTGAACGTAGTTTAAGAAAAGGTAGATTTAGAAAATTAGACTCACAATGGCAAGGGCCATGTGAAGTAGTAAAAGTGGATACACCAAACATAGTCATAAAGATTAAAAGAAACAAAGAAATCAAAGTACATGCAAACAGACTGAAACAGTTCTTTTAAGTGAAAACTGCAATTTTCAGTTGACATTTTCTGAGTTCTTCAGGACTGTATTATGATAATATACGACAAATAGAAATATATAGCACCACATGGAGAATTGTTACTTATGTAAATTTAAATGCTGTAACAGAGAGGTTTCAGAAGACAGAAAGGTATGGTAAAACAGTGGTACAAAAGTGCCGGGAGACATTAAAACAACTAAACATAGACTTAATAGAATGTCGGTTACTAGATGAACAGGTGACACATCACATAGAAAAAAAATCACAGGTCTGCAACAACTAGTACAACAGCTGATGAAACATGATACTAGAAAGTAGAGAGGAGTCTTTAACTTCATTGGGCAGGTGAGTAAGATACTGTTCAGGACATTAGATGAAGCAGATGCAGCTTATTACAAAGAAAGAATAGATGCTACGGAAAGAAATTCAGAAGGTTTCCTAAGGTTAACAAAGGAACAAGTGGCAGTGGTAAGGGCCACATTGTCAGGAGTTAACAGACAGTGTATACATTAAAGTCAAATGTTCTAAAAATGGGCATGCAAAGATTACAGCATTTCATGAAAGAACAAGTGAAAGAAACAGACGTGGGTTTTAAACGTGTAGCGACCTTTGCCACAATAACAAAACAGGTATTACAATTAGCGGCAGTGTTCGGCCGAATTGAGGAAGAATATGAACAGATGATAAACACTATTGTAAATGCACAAAAGGGAATACTGCAGCCTCACATCATTAACCCAGTTCAAATTGTAAAATATTTAAGTTTAATACATGATGAGCTAAAAGATGTAAAGTTTCCTCTTCCTTTAGCTGAATCCTCGGGTTACCTACTACAAAGAATAATTGATTTAGATGTTTTCATCTTGGGTAGTATATTAGGATATGTAATCAACATCCCCTTGATAAGTAATAATAATTTTAACCTGTGTAGAGTACTTCCACTACCTAAAGAGATCCCGGAAATGAAAGGGAGGTATGTGTACATACAGCCAGAAAAGGCATTCTTACTAATAGACGAGTCCAAAAGGCAATACGCAAAACTTTCTGCAGAGTAGCTAAAATGCAAGGAGCTAAGGAAGACTCGGTGACTGTGCAGTCAGTCATTTGCTTTGCTGTCAACATTTGATCACGAAGAATGTGAAGCCAAGGTGTTGCAACCGGTGAAAGAAATTCCAGAAGATTGTGTGCGAAAAGTAGTCGCACTGAATCAGAGCATTTGGACACATCTAAATAGTAATTAAAGGTTATACGTAGCTCCAAAAGACGAAGGCCTAACAGTTTTTATGTGGGAGAGAAGCCCCTAAGGATCTAATAACGAAGGGCATAGGTAAAATAAGTTTTTATAGCAAATGTAAAGGCTATAGAACAAGAGTATTCTTATGACAGACCAAGTGATTCACAGTAATATAACAAAGAAAGACATTAATACCACAGATTAATCTAGAATTCGATTCTTGTGTTGTGAATGAAGAGAAGAGAAATATCTCAGCATTAACATTAGATTTACCTTTAGATCATGTAGTAACACAGTCAGACGATTTAAAAATTGCAGAAAAAAGACTGGTTGATGTCCAGAGAATGGCAGAGACACAGGAGGAAGAATTGAAATCTTCCCAGTATTTCACACACTATTCAGTAACTACATATGGAACTGTAGCAATAATTATCCTAATTATAATAACATGTTGTTGTAAACAATGTAGATGCTGTAAAGAGTGTTTTAAAAGCATATGGAAATACTTTGAAGATAATGATTTTTGTGGTAAAGTATGTACAAGAAATACAATTGTGAACCAGTATCCAGAGACTAGTTTAACTAGAAGACAAATCAATAAAGAGACTGAACATATAGTGATTTATGAAAGGTGTGGGAAAGACCAAGACAAGGCAGTCTTATTTAGAAACAGAAACAAAAATGCAGAAACTGAAAGAAAATTGTAAAAATATGTATACCAAAGTGTAATATTAAAATTAAAGTAGAAGTTGTCATAACAAGACAAATACGTTATGTTATGAAATGTTTAATTTAACTGTATCAATGTTTAATGTAATTGTAATTATCTATGTTTAATGAAACTGTATTTTTGGTGTAACTGTAATTATCAATGTTTAATGAAAGTGTATGTCATCAATGTGCAACGTAATTGTGTTTTACCAATGGTTTAATGGAACTGAGTTTTACCAACTGTGTAATGACAACATAATATGTCAAAGTGCTGATGTAACAAACAAATGTAAAACCTGTAATTCATGTAATCAAAAGAAAATAAAAAGACTCACAACTGACACTACTCTAAAGAGTAACGCCAATTTCCCCGGCGGGGGAGATGGTGTAACCACAGGAAAAAGCCAAGTCTAAATAAAGACTTTCTCAGGTAGCATGATAAAAATAGTACATAAACAGTAGGTGAGTTAAAATGTAAAGCTGGACGGAGGGTGTGGCAGAGGGGTCACAAAGAAACAGGACGCAGCTGGATAGCCGAGGTGAAAGTCAAAACTGCTGAACAGCTGTGCATGATAAGAAAGCAAACAGCTGCAATCTATAAAGAGACAAAAGAAGCCCTGTGTAGGGGACCCTTGATAAACAGTCGATATAAAGTATCAACAGAGGGCACTTCTGGTTAGACAGAGAAGTCTTGGACGGGAGAGAGAAAGAAAAAGGGCCCTTGGTGGGGACAGAACTATGTCATGAGGAGCCAATGGAGAGCTCAGGACACAGTGCATGGCCATATAGAGAAAGGCACCTCTATCCCTCCACCCAGCTTCTCAAAGAAAAGAATGAAGTTCATACATAAACAGAACCAAATCAAGACAAGTTGCCTTCGACATTACGTCATGCCAAGCGCTGGCAGGTCAAAGGGGGAAAACTAACAAAACTCGGCAGCATGACGCTCCGGCTTTCACGAGGTTAGGTTCCCGGTAGCAGCAGTAGTCAGTGTACATAGCAGCAGCCGACTTGGGCTGTGCAGTGGGCTGTAGGCAGGCAGCCAGAGATAGTCGCTGATGGGCATTAGATGGTAGCTGCGGCACTCTGTTGGTGGTGGTGTGGACAGCAGTTTTACTGACAGGCTTCTACAAGGCAGTCGGAACGGTGGTAGTCACTGTCTCTGTGAAAGACTTGGCCATTCTGTGGGTACATTCACCGACACAGTTAGGTTGATCTGTACTCTCACTGAATAAACTAGATCTTGTGTAATGTTCAGAAGAGTTTATTTCAACCCACCTCCTAGTCTTGTACCTTCACACCAGGGATTATAACATCTTAGCCATATCAAAAAGCTTCCCTCTCACTAAGGTGAACCAGCTAAATCCATTTCACGAACTGTGTCGCTCAATCAAAGGCAAAACCCACGCTTGGGACACAACAAAGGTATGTGAGAAAATTAATGAGACAGACAACACTGTGAACGATCTTGCAATGCTGTGTCATTCTAACTGTGTAGATCAGTGTGTTCATCCCTTCCAGATGCTCATCCAAGTTTCAGATCCACACAGCCATCACATGATTTTCTGAGAGCCCCATCAGTGAAGTATTTTTCTTGAGTGTTACAAAAATGGAACAGCAGAATTTAGAGCAACATTATGCCATCAAGTTTTGTGTTAAACTTGGGGAACTGAGTGTGACCTCTGAAAATTTGAAACAGGCCTATGAAGAATATTCCTTGTCAAGAGGATAAATTTTTCACAGGCACAAATCACTTTTGGAAGGCCAAGAACATGTTGAAGATGAACCTCACTCAAGGAGACCTTCAACTTCAAACCCTGATGAAAACATCAAACGTGTGTGGTCTTGTGAGGCTGTTTCTCTGAGACAAACTATCAATCAAGTGTTTTGCAAAGATGTACTTGAAAGGCTCAGGAAAAGGATGAATTGAGTAAGACTGGACACTGCAGACAAGTGGATGCTGCATCATGACAATGCCCCATGTCACACAGCCACTTCCATCATGGAATTTTTTATCTCAAAAAGGATTCTTATTGTTCTACAGCTCCACTATTCACCTGATCTGAGTCCATGTGCCATTTCTTTTCCCAAAATTGACAAATGTCTTAAAAGGACGTCATTTTGGCACTCTGGAGAACATTCAAAAGAATGTGACCCATATGTTAAAGGCCCTACCAGTTGAAGCCTTTCAGTGCTGCCACCATGACCGGCAACAACTCTGCCGGTGTGTAGCTGCCAGAGGGAATTAATTTGAAGGGAACAATATTGTTGTTTGGATAAAATAAAAATTTGCTAGATTAAAAATTAGTTTCATTACTTTTCTCACGTAACTCAAATGATTACCAAAAACTGTAGCAAATGCATGATTAAGTGTATCAGAACATTCACAGCAGAGAGCCAAATCAGTCAGAGAAACAGATAGGATTCTTGTTGATATGTCACTGGGAAATTAGCATGGATTATACATACAGTTTTAGAAGAAAGAGTGATGGAACCTTGGCTTAACTCACTGTAAATAAACAAAGTAACTAAGTCCAACAGTAAGAAACATGGGGAACCGTTGCAGATAACTATCAAGGTGTGAAATCTGGCAATTTAACAATAACAAGTCAATTAATGAAAATTTTCAAAAATTCCTAAACAGCTTCCTTCTTGTATTCAATGAAACCTTTCCACCTAAGTGTGCCAACACCAAAGTGGCAAGTAAACTAACTTGGATAACAGAAGGAACAAAAATTTCTAGTGCTAGGAGATGGCAGCTGCACTAAGAGCTGAAATGTAACAAAGATCTAGCTTTTATTGAATATGTGAAGCATTATAAAAATGTTTTCAAAAATGTTGTAAAGGCAACAAAACAAATGTTTAACAGCAAACTAATCTCAAATCATAAGAATAAATCAAAAGCAGTGTGGTCCGTTGTTAAATCAGAATTTGGTGTTAAAGTCGGCAGCCATGAAATTTGTAAAATAAAGCCTGAAAACACCACCATTGTAAATCCTGCTCAAATGTCGGAACACTTCACTTCAATGAATTCTTTATCAATATGACAAAATCAAACATCAATGTTACAAATTACAATACAAAATGTATGTCCATTTGGACTTGATCAAAAAAATATATCTCCCATGAAATTTTGAAATATTACAATGAAAGAAATAGAAGACATTACATTATCACTAAAAAATAAAAATTCGTTGGATTGGGATGGGATACCTGTGAAAGTAATTAAATCAGTGTTCAAAATAGTAAGTCCTCCATTAGCTGAATTAATCAACAAATCATTTGAAGAAGGTTTTTTCCAGAATCATTAAAATATGCGGAAATAAAACCACTTTTTAAGAAAGGGTCAAGAGAAGATATGGGGAATTATTGTCCTATCTCCCTCCTTCCAGTGCTGTCAAAAATTTTCTAGAAAGTAGCTGCTATCCAAATCCAAAACTTTATTGTATCACAGGGGATTATTTTGTGGAATCAGTTTGGCTTCCAGCACGGGAAAAATACAACAGATGCCATAAATAATTTCACAGAAAAAATTAGCACAGCTCTAGACAAAAACAGTAAAGTAGCCAGAATTTTCTGCGACCTGACAAAGGTTTTCGATTGCGTAAATCATTCCTCGCTAATCCACAAATTAGAAAAATATGGGATTAAAGGTGCAGTACTTCAATGGCTTACTTCTTACTTATCTAATAGAAAACAAAGTACAATCATCTCTTCGAATGGTGTAAACTACCATTCAGACTGGAAAACAATAACACAGGGTGTCCCGCAAGGTTCAATCCTCGGTCCAATTCTCTTTCTATTATATGTCAACGACTAACCATTAAACATAAATTCACCATCCGTTCTGTTTGCTAATGACACGTCTGTCTTGATAGGAAGTGAAGAAATAGAAACGATTCCTGATAGTCACTGGTACATTAGACAGGCTACATTCATGGTTCCAGTTAAATGGTCTGAAGCTTAATATATCAAAAACAAACTTGATTCAATTCAGAACCAAGCAGTCAAAAGACCAGGAAATTAGTATAAATCATAAAAGTGAAGAATTAACAGAAGTGCATTTTGCCAAATTTCTAGGTCCACACCTAGATAAGAATTTAAACTGGAATGTTGGTACTATGTACTATAACAAACATAAAAAGACAATGGAAAAGAACCTAGGAGGTTGGCTTAGATTAACAAAGGAACAGGTGACAGTTACAAGAGCCACATTCTCAAGGAGTAAATCGAACAGTGTACACACTGCAGTCTAATGAAGAAGTAATGAAGTCAAAATAGAAAAAGTAGAGCAGTTTATTATAACTTATGTGAAATAGACATGTAGGATTCAAAACTGTTGCTTCACTCATAAAAATAAGTGAACAATTATTGCAATTACCAGCTGTATTTGGAGAAATAGAAGAAGAATATAAGCAGATGATCTATGCTATTGTTAATGTACAACCACTCATTATAAACCCAGTGCAAATTGCAAAATACTTAAGCTTAGTAAGAGATGAACAGATTTAGCCAAACAAGTCTCGCCCTTCTTTGGTCAACCAGCTGAATCTCACTCTCCCAAACCATTGTTGCTCAGTCTCTGGCAATACCAACACTTGGGATGCAACAGACTGGCAGGTTACTATTGGAAGGTAGAGCAACTGGAGAGAGAGTATTGGATGAATATCGATTTTATGGAAACTGCCATAACAGACATTGTTCTTAATGTAAACATTGCTGACTGATGACAACAAATTGGAAGGCTCTAACATAACAATGATAGTGGAAGTAAAGGACTTTAATGACTGCCCCCAGGTTCGAAACACTTTTTCCATTTTTTTCCATGTTGTACACTGGGCCATGGTTTGGCACTGTAGTTAATGAAGTTCTGATGTATTTGCAAAATTTGAAGTGTTTCCACTGTGGTGATGACCTGAGATCACAACTGGTCATTGTACAGGGTGTTCAAAAAGTCTATCTGCAGTGCCGTATGATTGTTAGCTGCACGTGCCGTAGGATTGTTCACCTGCCTGGGTTTTTCAACGAAACAATAAACGCACAATACTGCAGTGATATTCTGTACCCATTCATAGGAAAACTTACGTTAAGTGAAATACTGAATGGTTATTTTCAACAAGATGGTGCAACCGCGCATACAGTTCATATTTCAATGTCACTGCTTGCTGATGTTTTTTTGTGATCACATAATTTCACAGGAACTTTGGCCTCCACGACCGCCTGACCTAACACCACCTGACTTTTTCTTCTGGGGTACAGCGAAAGCAACTGTCTATAAAAACCATCCAAATTCCATCGACAAATTGAAAACTGCAATATCCACTTTCACTGCTTCGGTTACAGAAGAAATGTTACAGCTTGTGTTTGGAAACATGATTAGATGCATTGAATTGTGTATTCAACAACAGGGGGGACACCTTCAAAATTTAATGTGAAAATTTGTAAGTAAAAATGAATATTCAATAAATTAATAACTTGTATTTCACTGAGTCTCATTTCGGTATATTCACTGCAGCATACAGCACATGTGGCTAACAATCATACGGCACTGCGGAGAGACTTTTTGAACACCCCCTATAAAGATTTAGCAAATAGTAACCAACGAAATGCAGAGTGTCTTGCAGATGAATTCGATAAACTGTAACATTGTGATGACACACTGGAAACATTCCATGTCAATGGTGAAACACCAATGGGAACCACCACTAATCAGATAGCTCCTTGAACCCCTCCAACTATCAACGAAGTAGCAATCCCACTAAAGAATTACAAGGCAGGAGGTGAAGACCTCATCTGTGCAGAAATCTGGAGGAAATGCAGGAAACTCTGAGCTTATAAACCTCAACCAATAACTAATTTTAAAAAGGAAACAAAAGCAATCTATAATAATTGTAAAAGTGTAGCCCTTCCAAGACTGCACACAGTAAATTATCTTCCACATGTTTTACAACAGAATAAAAATCAAAATATAGTCTGGAACCATTACTCGGTGCCTTCTTGCCCACACAGGAGGAGCCCCGATCAAATTCTCAGCCTAGAATCAATAATAGTATACGAATATGTGGTGTCTAGTCTTTCAGATATGTCCAAAAGAACTGACACCACATTTTCATGTAACTGATTTGCCTCAATGGGCAATGGATCCACCACATTCAGTGTGAATGCCTGATTACGTCTAACATCCTGCAGGAATTTCCAAGCAGCGAGCATGGAGAACACAGACAGACTACAGATAGATGGCACTAGGTGGGAATGTGGGTCGGTCAAGAGGCACGCTGCAACAGTTTGCACAGTTGTGATAAACACTTTGTCCGGGTGATACAGTGGTTAATGCAACTGCCTAGTAAGTAGGAGATCCCAGATTCAAATCTCGGTCCAGCATGCATTTTCACTCATCGCTGCTGATGCCGCACAAAATCCTGATGCAGCTAATAACAATAATACCTTCCCTTTCTTTTCCTTTCTACCCCCTCTCTGCCTTCAATGCACATAATAATAATAGCATATAAAAATTTCAGAAATAAACAGCTCTTTTTCTCATTCACAGATTACAACGAAATACATTATCCATAGACCAATACTAAAAAAAGACAACAACAACAGAAGACTAATTTTGGCGAGCACACTTTCCCTAGTTAAGAGAAGAAGAGTCGAAGCGAAGCTTTCACAATGAAAACCAGCATCAGACAAGATGATGGGTTATCCACAATTTCTTCAATGTGGCTCTTGATTACATCATGAACATTTGGCGAAATGATGAACCACTTGAATAAAACATGGAGCAAACTATAATAAGATCAAACTGCCTGGGATTTTCACATGATTTAATTCTCTTAGCTCTCAATATGCAAGAAATTCATGCCCAGATCAGCAGTCTACAAAAAATACGATTACGTGTGTCATTCTAGAAAACTAAGGTTATGGCTATGGCCCCGAGTATAAATGCAGTCTCCAGAAATGATCATAAAAGTAACACAGTGCTGCAATTTAAATACCTGGTAGAAATCATCGTGCTCAAACTAAGCAAGAAAACAAAAAGAAAAACAGAACTATCAAAGTAAAATATAGCTAATTTTTAACCTGGTCAACATATAATAAGAAATAATCTTGATCATGTTGAGCACCACATCTGATAATGTTAATGATTAATTAAAAAGGAAAACATCTCAGCTCTATTATTACACATTTATTGTGTTACAATCGGTTTCGTTTATTGAAAATCTTCAAGTCACCTCCAGATAAACAAAACAGGAAATTAAGCTAAAGCTACAGCAGTTTGAGTTGTGCTAAAGGCATGACATAAGTGGTCTGGTTGTCATATGTGATATCAATGACCACATCCAAAAACACTGATCATAAACATTCTGCCAACTGCCTGGCGGAAGTATAGAGAGCAGACACAACATGCTGCAAACAGTAAACTTGCCAGACGAGGCTGCTTTGTGACTGAGGTAAACACATAAACATAGCATTTGGCTTCCAGCAAGTGTAACAGTCAACTGTGTGATTACAATTGCTATAAGAAACTGCAAAACCTTCAGCACAGGACTGATGTTAAAGATTGCACAATGAATCCAAATATTGAAAAGTAGAACCGAACTTGTGCACAATGAATCCAAATATTGAAAAGTAGAACCAAACTAAAGTTAGCAACACAATTGTGCAAGTTAGCAACACAATTGTGCGCGATAACAAGGGAACAGGGAACAGTGCTTACACCAAACTACATTGTCATTTGGCAGCTACGACAGTATGTGAATGGTTATAAACACAGTTGCAAACTAATTGAATCACTGATTGGAAAAAGGAAGAAAGTCCATTTTTTTTTTTTTTTCGAAAATAAGCTGAGATATACATTAAATTTTGGAGCTGTCCACTCATCAACATGTGGAAACGGGAAGAAAAACCCAGTAATAATACGGACAGTACAGCCTTTTAAGATTTGTAATTACTGGAACCGAGAAGAGTGTCCAGACATTCTTCTGTTTTCCACTCACTAGTGCAAGCAGCATCACCAGATGTCGGACAAAGAATGTTACAACAATGCTATTAAGCAGCATTTAAACATGTTGTTTCAGTTTTATCGTCCCACATTAGTGTCAGTGTGTTTACGTAAGTTGCTGTTTGTAGACTCTTAGCAAAATGAGAGAAAATGACTCCGAAATTGAAAAAGTGCACGGGAGAAGAAAAGGTATAAGAAATGTAGATACTACGTCAAAGAAAGACGCAAGAAAGCTACACTATGTGATCAAAAGTATCCAGGCACACCTCTAAACATACATTTTTCATATTAGTTGCATTGTGCTGCCACCTACTGCCAGGTACTCCATATCAGTGATCTGATTAATGATTAGACATCGTGAGAAAGCAGAATGGGGCGCTCCACGGAACTCATGGACTTTGAACGTGGTCAGGTGATTGGGTGTCACTTGTGTCATACGGCTGTACACGAGATATCAGCACTCCTAAACATCCCTAGGTCCACAGTTTCTGATGGGATAGTGAAGTGGAAATGTGAAGGGACATGTACAGTACAAAAGTGTGGAGGCCGACCTTGTCTGTTGACTGACAGAGACTGCCGACAGTTGAAGAGGGTCATAATGTGTAATAGCCAGACATCTATCCAGACCATCACACAAGAATTCCAAACTGCATCAGTATCCACTGCAAGTACTATGACAGCTAGGCAGGAGGTATGATAACTTGGATTTCATGGTCAAGAGTCTGCCCGTAAGGCACACATCATGCCAGTAAATGCCAAATGACGCTTCGCTTGGTGTAAGGAGCGTAAACATTGGACGACTGAACAGTGGAAAAACGTGTGGAGTGATGAATCATGGTACAGAATGTGGCAATCCGGTGGCAGGGTGTAGGTATGGCGAATGCCCAGTGAACATTGTCTGCTAGCATGTGTAGTGCCAACAGTAAAATTCAAAGGTGGTGACGTTATGGTGTGGTCGTGGTATTCATGGAGGTGGCTTGCATCCCTTGTTGTTTTGTGTGGCACTATCACAGCACAGGCCTACATTGATGTTTTAAGCACCTTCTTGCTTCCCATTGTTGAAGAGAAATTCAGAGATGGCAATTGCATCATTCAACACAATGGAGCACCTGTTCATAATGCACGGCCTGTGGCAGAGTGGTTACACTACAATAACATCCCTGCAATGGACTGGCCTGCACAAAGCCCTGACCTGAATCCTACAGAACACCTTTGGGATGTATTGGATTGCCGACTTTGTGCCAGGCTTCACCGACCACCATCGATACCTCTCCTCATAGCAGCACTCCGTGAAGAATGGGCTGCCATTCCCCAAGAAACCTTCCAGCACCTACCTGCAAGAGTGGAAGCTGTCATCAAGGCTAAGGGTGGGCCAACGCCATACTGAATTCCAGAATTACCGATGGAGGGCACCACAAACTTGTAAGTAATTTTCAGGCAGGTGTCCTGATACTTTTGATCACATAGTGTAGATCACTAGGACAGGGATACATAACCTCTAAAGGATTAGTTGTGCCAGCAAAACAGTCTGGTCCACCATGCAAGCAAGTTTATATAAAGGTTTTCGTGTGATATTTGTCTTCATTTTAGTGATAAATATTTAAGTGAAGTATATTGTATCTTTCTCCAACATTCTGTTTTATTGTAGTTGTTCCAAAATGTGTTTTGAACATTCCAAAGATGAGGATCAAATGGAAATAATTAGGAGATTGTACGATGGTTAAACTAAAACAGAGAAAGATCTGTATTTAATGGGACTGATAAGAGTATTAACCTGTACAAAGGAGAAGGAGCAGAAAAGAAAATCTGACATTTGTGAAGAAAGGTACATACAGATTCTTTGTTATGAAACAGACTGAAAGGACACAGGTATGTCGCAAAGCATTTTGCAGTCTGCATGTTGTGAGTGATAAGGTTGTTGTATGCTTAAAATCGCTCCTTGTTATGGCCAGTCTCCAGACGACTGTAGAGGAAAGTATATTAACAGGGGATATACAGTTGGATTTGATGTCATTGACAAGATTGACGTTCATATTCGATCTTTCCCAACCCACTACAGTGGCAAAAATATTGTATATTTGTATTCCAACTTGTGGTATACACCACTTCTAACAAACACTGAACAACGCGCTCCAGTACGCGGCCATCAAATACATCGCTAGCCGCACTTCTCCGGGCGGCTCGCGGCTACCATCGCTGGCCGCCTTCGCGCGCGCGTGCGCGTTTGTCAGCACACAGCAATTGGCTACGCCAGGAAACATTGGGATTGGTTTTCCCTGGAAAACAGCGACCCCAGCCAACGGCTCCATTAACTAGCAAGCCTTATATAAACCTGGCCGCCGCCGCAAACAACAGTTCTCATCGGGAAGTGCACTACGCCAGGTTTCAGCTGCTTGTGGATGACTCGCCACACCACTCGAGGTTACCTGGCTGCTCGGCGGAAAATCTTGCGACTTCACTTGGAGAGACTGAACTTCACTGGACTTAGGAATAATTACGGGATGTGCACCCCATCATGCACATTCAGACATTGGTATAACCAAACTTTAATTCTGCATTACTTCTGAGTGTGAGCCTGGGTAGACGCTTGGCTAACATAATTGTTAAAAATTGATTTGTGATTTAATAAACCAGACTGAAGAGGTTATTGTGTTATTCCTGGTTATAACACAACTTAAATTTGAAAAAGATGCATCACTTGTTTAGTGATAAAAACCCTGAATTGACAACGAAGTATGAACATTAGCTCAAATACTTCAATGAAAATTTTCACTATAGATTTGGTCACCCATAAGTAGATGTATGTTCTGCATGTGAAGAGCTTCTAGCCAAAATTAAATCTTCGTTAATGAATGAAGTTTCAAAACGAGTGGCTGTCGCAGAATTGATGGTTCACAAGTGACAAGCTTCTAAGTTCTATAAAAAACAACAAGAGATGACAAAACTGTGTGCTGAAAGAAATGATGCAATCGGCCTAGTGTTTGATTATATCCAAAATGTTCCCCTTCCTTGTCTTCCTGTACAGGAAATGTTCTACATACGAAAACTGTGGCTTTTTGTATTTGGAATCCATAACCTCAAAGATAATACAGCACAGTTCTACTGCTACCATAAAGGACAAGGCAATCGAGGTCCCAATGAAGTGTGCACATTTCTCAGTGACTACGTAAGTGGACTTCCTGACTCAGTGAAAGATCATGTGTCAGTGATTCTTGTGGTGGGCAAAATAAAAACAACACAGTTGTACAGTACCTGATTTATCTCGCAATGACTGTGAAATTTCAAATAATTCAGCATTATTTTCCTGTTAAGAGGCCACTCCCACCTCCCATTTATAGGGACTTTGCCATAATCAAGAGAGGCATACGACAAGAAGATAGAATCTACTCTGTCAAACAGTACGTTGAAATGATAGTGAATTTAAGAAAAACACTGAATTCATTTCAAAGTCAAGATTATTGAACATAAAGATACTATTGACTTTAAGGAACGGCGGTCACACCACTTTAAAAAAACTTCATTTGCCATAAATTGTCAAGAAAAGGAAAGATTTTTGCTTGCTAAATTTCGGCATTTGACCTATAAGCATCAGAATCCATGGTATGTCCTTTGTTCGGAATGGATAGATGGACTGCTTCACAATACATATAGGCTTTTTAAAGGAAAACAAATACCTGATTATCCCAGAACAATAGCACAACAATAAGATGAAGAAGCTGCAAGATCTTAATAAATCAATGAAGTACATTCCATTATAGTATCAAGAGTTTTTTAACAACATTCTTTAGTGGCCCACAGGAAATAATGATTTCCAGTCTGATGGAGAAGACAACATAGTACAATCTGATGAAGATTAAAAAGTGTTAAAGAACATTGTTAATTAAAAAAATTTATATGTATCACAGTGCATTGTTGTTCTTAAGATATTTTACTCAATAAATATCAATATTTTCAAATGGTTAGTAACATAAATGAAAATAAATAGCTGTGTAAACCTATATCATTGTGACATTCTTTGCGAACTCCCCATGAGAGGATCATTTATTGGAAAAGGGACGAATATCCACCAACTTCCAAACAGGATAGCTTCAAAAATATTTATCGAATGCACTGGAATGACTCATCACTGTATACAGATAACCTAGTTCTACAAGTTTGTAATGGATCACAAAACTGTAGGAACAATATTGTAAGTGTTAACAAGTTTTGTTTTAGTATCCTCTAAACAGGGGTGATTGGACTTTCTTCCATTTTCCAATCAGTGATTCAATAATGTAAAACACATCATGAATGATAATTACGATCTCACAGAACTAACGAAAGTTATTAATAATGTAGTTAAAAAGGATGCAATGTCTATGAAAATGTAAAATAGCTGAGGCAACCAAACTAGTGGATAACAAATGCTCTTAATAACATTACAAGCAAGCTGTGTTAAGTTAGCTACAATGGAAGAGAACATACACCAATGGTTACACAAAGCTGCATCATCATTAGGAGAATCCATAATTGCAATCATACAAAGTGATCACGACTACTGAATAAAAGTGGTTACAACATTGCTTGTAAAAACTGGGATCACATAGTCGACTATCGCACTCGATGGAGGCCAAATACTATGTTTAAATGTCTACCTCAGTCATGGAGTGCCCCTGCTCGGTCAGTTTACTGAACACAGCATGCCGTGTCTGCTCGCCATACTCCTGCCACATGACTGGCAGAATGTTTATGATCACTGTTTTTGGATTTAGTCTTTAATATTACCTATGACAAACTGACCATTTATTTCATGAATTTAGCAGAACTTGGTGAGGACTTAGTATAAGACTCTTATCAGTTTGAGTTGTCTATTTTATTAAGATGATGTAGCTTTAGTCTAATTTCTTGTTTTGTTTAACTGCAGTAACCTGAAGATGTTCAATGAACAAAATCGGTTATAACATAATAAATGCGTAATAATATAGCTGAAGAGGCTTTTGTTAATCAATAATAAGAAATGTTTATCAGTATATAGTAAGATCTAATACCATAAAATCATAACTCCCAGAAGCCAGTTACAATTGCAGCACTCTATTCCAACACGAAACAGGGCCATACAGCAACCACTGGTGAGAAATCTGGGGAATAAGATTGGAGGACAATGGATGCGAGGAATCTAGCAAGATTTTGCGGATGGTGAACGTGAATTAACAGATCCAGAAACATAAGATAAAACTAACACCATTCTTAAGTCACACAAATTTTCAGCAGAAATGACACACACAAAAATTTTCAGACAAACCGAGAGAGTCATAAACTAAAACTCCATTCAAACAGGCCTTGGAAGGCCCAACAGTATTGACTGGCCACCATGTCATCCTCAGCCCACAGGCATCACTGGATGCGCATATGGAGGGGTATGTGGTCAGCACACCTCTCTCCCGACTGTATGTCAGTTTACGAGACTGGAGCCACTACTTCTCAATCAAGTAGCTCCTCAATTTGCCTCACAGGGGCTGAGTGCACCCCACTTGCCAACAGCGCTCAGAAGACCAGATGGTTGAGGGACTCATCATTGAATCAAATGAAAAGGCATTGGGCCAATTGCCAGAGCCACACATTATAATCTTCAATGATAGACAATTTTATACAGACATTTATTTGTTTATTGGTTCTGTTGAAGACACTGATATATTCTGTGTCTGTAATAAAAATATATGTGCCTCACATAGTGGTTAAAATCATGTTAATTACATTTCTCCAAAAATGTAGCGTGACAGGGCTACTCCTTTGGGTAACGGCTGTCATGATTTTTTGCTATGTGGAGCAATATTTATTATGACTGGATAGATGATCTGAGAATGCGTTATGAATACAAACCTGAAACTATTCATCATCAGGTAATAAAAAGAGCTATTTCTGCAACTTGGCTGTTTGTCATATTGAAATAGTATCACAAGTTGCTGACCCTTTAACATCCCAGCAGGCTGGAAATCTGTAAAAATAATTAAGCTCTAATCATACAACAAAAGTTCCATCACCTACTGATACTCCTGTTGAGAAATTATTCTTTCGTATAGCTTTTTATACTTTTTTTCTACAAACATCAACTAAAAATCTGCTTTTTTTTTAAAAAAAAATTACACTATTTCCCCTGATCAGGTTGACCTAGGAAGTGAAACAAAAGACAAAAGGTGCAACTAGCAGAGTCGATCCCCCCCCCCCCAAAATCCCAATCCCTATCTCTCTCTCTCTCTCTCTCTCTCTCTCTCTCTCTCTCTCTCTGTGTGTGTGTGTGTGTGTGTGTGTGTGTGTGTGTGTGTGTGTGCGGAGGGGTGGGGTGTAGGGGGGGGGGGGGGGCCATGTGTGAGAGACAGTGCGCGCACACACTTGTCTAGTTCTTTTCACCCTGCACCCTGTCTATCAATTTAAGCAACTTTCTCACATCTATTTCTTTCACTTAAGTTCCTTTAGTTAAAATAAAGAAACTGCAGTTTTGAAAGGTCAAGATTCAACATCTTTGGCTTTTCAATTTCTACAAGGTGCGTCCAAATTATCACAGTTTCCACAATAGGTGAGTGAGTATTATTTTTCCATTTTACTGCATTTTGAGTTTACAACTAATGCTATCTGTGGCCTCCAAAAGAAAACAAGACAGTAAGCTCTAGATCTTAAAAACTAGTATGCCAAATGAGAGAAAAAAATTATTGTGATAAATATGGAAGACTTATTCATGCAACTGGAGTAATGTGGAGTGTCTCAAGCCTGCATTTTTTCTCGCTGCCACAATTACAAACGACATGACGCTTCTGTAACAGTACTGCACATCAGCACTGTAACATGTGCACTGAAGAAAGATCATCTTTTCCAGTTCTGATGCAAACAACAACATTAACTGCTGTATTTCCAATCACTGATCATCTGATTTCCAAATTGTGCACACATGAACATTATTACTTATGTACTCTAAGAAGATTCTCTGCAAGGTGGATAATGGGAGCATTTGAATCAATAAAATTTCTAACCACTTTTGAGTGCTTTTCAGTTGATACCAATTTCAGCTAGCAGTCAAACCAAGAATTTTGTGTTTTACATGTCAATAAATAACTTGACAAGGAGACAGAATGGCTTTGACTTCAAGACGTGAAATTCCTAGTACTACTGATGGACACACACACAGAAGTACGAAAATACACAGAAATATAATAAATAGTATTACTTTAAACTCAATTACATGCAGTATTTCGGTCATCATTAGCTCCATATATTGCTTCTGCTTGTTTTAAGTGTACACCCACTGAAAAGTATTTTCTACTAGTTAGTTTTAGCAATACCAATGAATTTTTATAAATTCAGTTACTCCCACTAGCAACCTCACCGAGAGACTTCTTAGTGTGCACATGATGTAGCTAAACTATCCAAAATGAGTCACAGGAAATGACACACAAAAAGGAAGTGAGTTGTGATCTCAGAAAGAGAAGGTGCCTGAGAAATGCAGAGTTCCCGCAGCCTCAAAAAGTAAAGGAGGACGATTCTCACTGCTGACTCTGCTGTGCTACGGGTGGCGTGCCCGCTACCCTGCGGCACTCCACTGCCGCCGGAGACACCAAATCGGCACAAGGTGCGGAAGGACCAGGCGACGGCGAGGGCACGGGGGACACTTTGCACACTATCTGCTCACAGGCCGTCTCCTGTCGTCGCTGCTGTGGAGAGTGATGAAGGTGCAGAGGGGCGAGCAGTGGCACCGGTAGTGGCAGCTGGACGGAGCGTTCCTCGGGTGGCAGCGGCAGCAGCGGCTGTGAGGACTGGTGTGAATGCTGCACGTGGAGGAGCACTGTTCGCATCGGAGTGTCTTCCTGAGCCTGTGACTGTGAGGTTGACTGTTGCTGCTGGTGGTGATGTTGATGGGATGACTGTTGCTGCTGCTGTTCTTGCTGCTGCTGTTCTTGCTGCTGCTGCGGCGGCGGCTGCTGCTGCTGCTGCTGCTGCTGCTGCTGCTGTTGGTGATGGGGATGGTGGTGTTGCCCCTAGAGTCATACACATTTTATATTATTGGCAAAAGCAATATAAGGAATTGATCTGATGGAATTACACTGTCCTTGAGACATATGCATCTCAATTCAATAATGACAGAAGCTGAAGAAATGAATTAAACTTTGTGCCAGGGCTGGGACTTGAATCCAGGACTCCTGCCTGCTAGGCAGATGTGCTTACCATTACACCAATGTAGCAGTACAGCTAACACAGCTCCGAGGACTACTCTCGTCCAGTGCCTTCCCTAATACAAACTCCAATTCAGCCTTCAGCCCATTTTCCCATTCTTAAATCATCAGTATCGCCAAGGCTCTCCAGTTCTGGAATAGCACCCCCGCAACAGGGGGTACAGGCAGGATTTTCCCATCATGTACAAAGCTGGGATGCTATTCCAATACCGGAGAGCCTCGGCAATATTGACAATTGAAAAAGGGGAAAATGAGCTGAAGATGTGAACTGAAGTTTGTGTTATGGGGACAATGGACTAGGATGGTCCATGCAGCTGTATTAGCTACACTGCTACATTGGTGTAATGGCTAGCACATCTGCCTTGTAAGCAGGAGACCCAGGTTCGCATCCCACCTGCGGCAGAAATTGTAATACATTGCTTCAGCTTCTATCATTATCAACAATAACAAGCTATTTAAGCTCTATGCCTACTAATCAGTGACTACTATGTCAAGTGGACTTACAAAATACAACTTTAAAATGCATTTTGTTTGTAATGAGAAACAAACCAATACTTTTCTGATGAAAATTGGGCATCACATGAAACAGCAAAAATGAAACTGCAAATATCTGTCAAAACAGAAATGAAAATGTGCCCGACAATGCCCTTTACTACTTTGTTCCCCTGCTCTCCACTGAAAAGGTCCTTCAATGTTCCAAAAATTTAAAGCATTTTATGCAATATCTTCCTCTCCAGTATCCTGACAGTTTCATCAACTATTTTGTTACTGTGCAGGTTTCACATGCATGGATATGTTAGAACTGGTTGTATAAACGACTTATAAATGCATGTGGTTTTGAATTCTAATTTTAATTTCACTGTTCACATTAATCATTCTATCAAAAAAAAGGTCTTGGATATTTCAATACATTTACTTCTTCAAATGTTTCCACTTGGTCTTTAACAATATCTTTGAGAATACATATAAGCACATAATGTTTTGTTGGGTTGAGGTTTAATTGCAAACCAGTTCTACTGCGGTAACTAATTATCTGCTTTGAGAGAGCTATAATTTATTTTTGATTATCTCCTAAAAGAACTATTTCATCAACATAATTATGTGCCTTTATTTAGATGTCCAATGGATCACTTTTTCTATTACTAGGATGAATAGATTTTGCTTTAGGAAATCTCCACATTTTGTATGAGAATGGATACTAAATACACCTGTAGTGAAATTTTTAATATTGATTCTCAGTGTTACATTTTTGATACACATTATATTAGATTTATAAGCTTATTTTCCCATACACAATTAATACTGTTATATCTACACGTGAAGTTCAGCAGTGAAGTGTAGGAAAACTGCAATATATTAACAGTGTTGTGTGGAAGAAAACAATCTGCAAAAACTAAAAGCTGATTTAATGCAATAAGCTGCATCTCAGATCACCACTGCATAGTAATTTGTAATCAATACAGGAATACAGTGTACACAAATTGTATTTGTATAACCTGTGTACGTAAAGACAGAGACAGATCTCCCTCATCACAAAAAGAGAAAGAGTTATAGGACAGGAGACAAATTGTCAATTGATACAAAAAAACCATTATACAAAAATAGATATTAAAAGCGTTAAGAAAGAGGCTAAGATAAGAGGCAGCTTCAGAAAAAAAAGCTGCTTTATTGCTCTATACCTACTTAATTTGCTTATGGAAATTGCAACATAGAGAATCGAAATTAACAAAAAAAGCATAAAAAATAACAGTACAAAGATACTGTGGTTTTAGACTGAAATGATGCTACTATAATTTTAGAAAACTCAGAAAAGCATATGAATTACATGTCACAGATTTTAGTGGATGCTATAGCCAACCATACACTAAAGACAAAAATAATCAGAAGAAAATACATGTTGACAGAAAAACTAAGTAATCTTTTGAGAAGCAACACCAGACCACACAACTGAAGTGGATGAGGAAATAATACTTTTGGGCAGTACAGTACAGGACGGCTACAGAAGCCTAACAGATTTTAAAAGAAGAATCACAATGAGCAAACAAGCCTTCAAAAATAAGTGTAAATGATAACAGTCATCTAGGTACAAAAACATGGAAGAAATCTGTCAAGTCATTTCTTAGTAGTGTTTTATTTGTGAACTCTTGGAAAGCACATGATTCTTTATCCTGCCATTGACCATATGCAGAAAAATAGGCTCTCTCCGATGCAATTAAAATATTAAAGTTAATGTTCACATTACATGTCCAACAGAACAGACATCAATCATATCTATAATTCTACAGCTGTTTGATGAAAAAGTTTCAGTAAGGATTCACATCCATTGTATGAACTCCTATGGGATCAGAAATTTGTGAGTAGGGGGTTAATGAACGGGGCTCATTGCAGTGCACCAAGTGGGAAGTTAGGAGTCCGACAGTAAGTGTGTCAAGATGGCCGAGGTGGTTAAGGCAATCATTCTGGAGAAGCAGAGCATTTGAGTTTGAATACTGGCCTGGCACAAATTTTCAACTCTCACTGTTGCATTTTCGCAAAGCCATACAAATTCTGAACTCTCGCTGTTGCATTGTTGCAATGCCCTGTGCAGCTGGAGGTTATTGTTTCCTTGCTATCTCTTTCCCATCTTGTTTCCTTTCCATTCCTTTCACCTCAATTATTCAAGCAGGAAAGGAACCACTCAGAAACAGCAAAGGTGAGGGTATGCATGGGAGTAACGAAAAATCCTGGGTAGGAAGGAAAAAACTAATGCGACAGTGTGAAAAGAAATCAATACAGAAGGCAGGTGATTGGCCCCATACAATAAAGAAACACCTAAGTGATTGGCTATAAGATTTGGAGCAGTGATCTCTGAAAAAATATCACTGACTGAAAAATCCGGAGAAGAAAACAAGGAGCAAGCTCAGAACACGAATACTGAAGTGAACTGGAAAAACTACAAATACTGTGTATTCACCCAGCACAAAGCAAGTGTGTGTGTGTGTGTGTGTGTGTGTGTGTGTGTGTGTGAGAGAGAGAGAGAGAGAGAGAGAGAGAGAGAGAGAGCGCTCAAAAAACTAAGTTGTCTAGAATCTAGTTTATGTGCCTGTTGATGACTCACCGCCTCTACTACTTGGTAAGGTGTTACTCCTAAATTATTTACATTCTGTCCGAACTTCCTATATCTTATTGATACACATATGGATCAACTCTTTAAAATATTTTTAAGAGAAGTGGATTTCCCATTGTGGAACCACATCCATCTAATAAAATACACATTTTTGACAACTGGTCACATAACAAAGTCAGAAAAGTCTGTAATTAGTCAACTAAAAACTCCTTGTTTGAACAGAATGACAGATAAAGCAATATATCTGTAAATATTCATACAGAGAATAGTCCACAACTGCCCAGATTAAGAAATAACAAATTTAAAATTAGAGATGTATGAATTTGGATTGTTTGTTTGCTCAAAATGAAAATCATCCGGTATGTAACATTGCTCACGATACAGCTACAATGGATTAATTGGAGTATGGATAAAGTATGCATACGCGCACGCACTCACACTCGCGTGCTCTCTCTCTCTCTCTCTCTCTCTCTCTCTCTCTCACACAAACACACACACACACACACACACACACACACACACACACACACATTCATTTTGACCACCTGATTAACAGCATGTTGGTCCACCTTTGGAAAGCAATACGGCCGTGATTCTGTGTTGCACGGCTCAATAAAAAGTTGCACCAGATGTCTAAGCATAGGTAATGCAATTCCTGTAAATTACGGGCTGATGGTTTGCAGGTGCTGAGCTGGCACCCGATAGTATCCCACCCATGTTCTGTAGGGTACAGATCAAACAAATCTTATGGCCATTACATCAACATGAGTTCACTATCACACCCCTCAACGTAATGTGGCTTGATTCTGGCCTTGTGACACAGACAGTTATCCTGCTGGAAGGAGCCATCACTATCAGTGAAGACATACAGCATGACACTAAATGAAGCTTGGTGTGTAAAATTCCTTGGGATCCAGTTGCATAACAAGTTAAAATGGAGTCAACACGGTTAAACTAATCAAGAAACCCAGTTCAGCTTGTTATGTCCTTAGAAGAATCACACACTTTTGTCCTAAAGAGAAGAGTGGTGGCTTACTTTGCATATTTTCACTCCTTTGGCTTATGTAGCTATCTTCTGGAGCAGTGCACCTAATGTAAATGAAGTGTTTATTCAGCAGAAATGAGCAGTAACAATACTGTGTAATGCAGATAACTGTACATCTTGTACAAGCCTGTTTAAGGAACTTCGAATTCTTACATGAATTTCCCAATATGCTTACTCCTTAATGGTTTTGTGTTGATAATAAAAATCAGTCTGAACTGAACTGTGATAGGCAGTGTTACAATACAAGACAAAAAGTAATTTTCACGTAAACTTCAGAAAGGAGTTGTATACTCTGGTAGTAAGATATTCAACAAGCACCTGTTTAACATTAAATAAAAAACTGAGAATTCCTACTAATTCAAAAGAAAATTAAAAACATACCTCATTAACCATTCTAGCTACAAATTATATGGACATCTAGATTCAGAGATTTGAAAAGTCCAATGGAATCCATCTGAATGTCCCCCATGGCATAAAACTGTCCCCCCTGCCATTTGCCCATGGCAAGGTGCACATTTTGAGCACCATTCATCTCGATGACTGCCCATCCAGATATGACCATTAACATGGCTATGTATGGAGCTGGTTATCAACACACAATTCTGACAGCAGTGAGTGCTCTATCAACATATTTGACACCTCTGTGCCATACTGACACAGTTACAGCTTTATTTTTTGCATGGGAATGTCTTTTCTGTGAGCTGACCTCCATGTTTTCAATGGCCAGAGGCACTGTATCATACATAGGGGCTTCATAATTCATGTATTTGATGTTATGAAGAAGGCAGTATAACAAAATTAGTAATCAGGACATATATCAAATGCAATCTGAGCAATAAAATTTCTATGTTGGAAGCTTTTTGGATAAATTAAAATATTTATTAACTGAAAGATGTCTGTCTTCACGTAAAGATTTCTATATACAATTATTTAAGGGGCTCCAGAAAGGCTCAAAATCATGAAAAGTTCAATTTTTACTTTTTTGCGTTTTCTGAATCTGCAGACTATTACCTTTTAATAGATATATAATTTATTCAATTCCGAAGACTACAACTATTTTTAAATTTTTTTTTAAATGTGTTCTACATGGGCGTGACCCACTGTGGCGCTATTAAACTGCTGTCAAATGATGTTATTATTAACGTCCGTGTTCATCAGGTACATTTTAGTGATGTGAGATAAAGTATGTGTTGTGGCTAACCTGTGATGGTTCAATATATATCGCTGGTGTGATTGTCGATTGTTTCATGTTTATTTACTCTGTCGTTATCTCGAAAATATTCGTAATTAATTCTGTTTCTTGAGTCTCTGTTTTGTTGAAGTATAATAATGAGTAAAAGTAAAGTTATTAGAAATCCTCTGAAGGCTTTTAAGAAAAGGAGAAATGTTGGAAAGCCAAAGGTATGTGTTATTACTGTAAACAATAAAGATGATAACCAAGTGAGTGAACCTAACCTCTCAAGTACACCTGCCCATAGCAGTCAAAGTGGGAAAGAAAATACTTCACAGAAGAAGCTTGGTTCAATGAGTGAAAACTATGAATGTTTTATGGGCGAATCGGATGTGAATGAAATATTTGATATGTCGGTTCTCAAAGGAATTTTTTCAAACTGTGTAAGATGTATTCATTGTAGTGAAGTTGGTCTGGAACTCTCCATAATAAAGAACGTAGGACTTGCTAGTGAAATACAACTGAAATGTGATAAGTGTTCATACATGACCACCTTTTGGAACAGTGTTGCAGTAACTGCAAATGAAGAAAATGGTAGCAAAATCTACGAACACAACATTAGATTTGTTTACTCCTTGCGTTCAGTTGGTAAGGGTGCTACTGCAGGTGCAATTTTCTGTGGCATCATGAATCTTCCAAATCCCCCAACCAAATTTACGACCTACAATAAATTAATAGGGTCGAAAGTAGAAGATGTTTGTATAGAATCTATGAAGAACGCTGTAGAAGAGGCAGTAATGGAAAATAATGGTAACAGAGATTTGACTGCAGCGTTCGATGGTACCTGGCATAAACGGGGACACACATCTCTTCATGGTGTAGTATCTGCCACCAGTATGTATACAGGGAAAGTTTTAGATGTAGCAGTAATATCAAAGTATTGTAGATGTCCACAAAAATATAAAGGTACACATGAAAATAATTGCAAAGCTAACTATAGTGGCAGTAGTGGAGGAATGGAAGTGGCTGGTGTTGCCAGTATATTCCAGCGTTCTGAGGCGTGTGATAAAGTGCGATATGTTAATTACCTTGGTGACGGTGATTCTAAAAGTTTCAAACATGTTCAAGGACTGAAGCCCTATGGTGATGATGTTGTAGTGCAGAAATTTGAGTGTATTGGACATGTACAGAAGCGAATGGGAACAAGACTTCGGCAACTGAAAGCTTCGTACAAAAAACAAAAACTCAGTGATGGTAAAGGGTTGGATGGGAAGGGAAGGTTAACTGACAGTTATTATGGAATGGCTATTAGGCAAAATACACAAAGTGTCGACGAAATGAAGAAGGCTGTTTGGGCTCTTTTTTTTTTCATACTTCTTCAACCGATGAAAATCCCCAACATAGCTTGTGTCCCAAAGAAGAAGACAGTTGGTGTAAATATAACAAAGGATTGCTAAATGGTGAAGTGTACACTCAAAAGCATAGTCTGCCTCATGCAATAATGGAGGTGATAAAACCTATTTTCAGAGACTTAGCAGCACCTGAACTGTTGAAAAAGTGTATTCACGGAAAAACTCAAAACCCCAATGAAAGTGTAAATAGTGTTATATGGTCGAGAATCCCCAAGACTGTATTTGTTGGAATAGAAACACTTCACTTTGATGTGTATGATGCTGTTGCGACTTTCAATGATGGCAACATTGTAAAGTGCAAGGTATTTAGAAGTATGGGAATGAAGATAGGTTCTAACATGGTACGAGCGATGCTTGCTTTAGACAAGGAACGCCTTCGGGCTGCAGACAGGGCTGTAAAGAGTCTAGAAATACAAGCAATAGTAAACAGGAGGAGGAACAAGAGGAAGCTGGAGGAGGAGTTTGCAGAGGATGAAGATAGTCCATCCAATGGACCTGGAATGCACTAAAAAGTTAATCCAATCTTTGTCGCTCGATCCCCAAAACTTTTATTTTCTCATACTAATTACATGTTTTCTAAGGATCTTCCAAACATATTTGTTTCAAACTTTCAGTAAATGTTACACAGTACCTTCTGCATAATTTAACACAGGCTTTTTCCAAAAAACTGTATATTTTTGAATATATAAATAAAAAATTGCAAAAAAATGTTGTGAATTTTCATTACAATTGAAAAAAAAATCATCTTTAATAACTGAACTAAAATTTTGTAAAATCCCTGTGTTAAGTTGTAGCCCATATTCCAATAAATAATCTGTAAAAAGTTCAACTTCCTACCTCAAATACTTTGTGAGGAAAGATGTAATTTATAAGCGTTATTTTAACATTGCAAGTATAGGGCATTCCGGAGCCCCTTAAGGTACTTTTTTCCAATGTACACAGTTCCAGTATTTTAGAGGAAAAAACATTTATTTATTATATCTGAAGTATAATATTTAATTTCTATGTAACTTGTTTTTGTGGTGTGGTTTCATTAACATGAGGTTTTGGGAAGATAAAATATTCTGGAGGCAACACTGATGTGTAGCAAGGAGAAAACACACACACACACACACACACACACACACACACACACACACACAAAAGCAGTGAAGAGGGGCACAAAATATGATTCCTATTGAAAACAATATTAATATCAAAATAAATTATGACTGCTGAAAGTAGTTCTGTCCTACACACAGGGCAACTGGTGCAAGACCTGTCTCATACACTCACCCAGTGCATCCTATTTCCACCGTAGGCACGTTCTACCCCGTCAGAAGTAGATCCACATGTGAAAGCTGCCATGTCATATTTCAGGGATTGGTCTTTTTATGTGGTACCATGTCAGGGCATGGACCACAAGTACCTTGATTTGGGGAAAATTATCACTAGCAGTCAACTCCCATAAATGTATGATGACAGACTCCTCAGAAGTAAAACAAACTCCAACAGTGAACAGACAGGTCACACTCAAAAACTTCATGCTCAAAAGCAATCATGGCGTGTCCATACCATCCAGAGCTAGCACTTCATGCAGTATGCAAGAATGCTCAAGGCGCAGAAAAAAGGTTGTCTGGGGTGACGATTTGTGTCATATGTGAATGTCAGTGTATGGTGAAGTCAAAAACAACATAAGGAATGCATTCTAGCTGTCAACAAAACACTATTTGGGCCGATATTGGAGGTATCCCTGTGTGAGGTATACAAGGTATATCAAAAAGAATCATCCCATTTGGCATGTCTATATTTCTGAAACTAATAAACATTTGCAATGAATTTTGTTTTTCGATGAACGGGAATCTCAAAAAGGTTTTTTTTTTTTCATAGGTGTTCAATATGGCCCCCTTGAGATGCACGGCATATGTCAATGTAGTATTCAAATTGTTCCCACAATGCAGCGAGCATGTCTTGAATTACAGCTTCCACAGCTGCTGTTAAGCGATGTCTCAATTCATTCATTGTTGTTGGTAATGGGCCACATAAACAGAGTCTTTTATAAACCCCCACAAGACATAATCACATACAGTTAGGTCCAGTGACCTTTGAGGCCAGTAATGTAAGGTGAATCATTTGGTCCAGTGCGACTGATCAATCATTTAGTATTCCTCTGATTTAAAAATTCCAGCAGTTCCAGGTGCCAATGCGGTGGTGCCCCATTCTGTCAGTAAATGAGGTCGTTTGAATCAGTCTCCAACTGTGGGAAAAGAAAGTTCTCAAGCATACTGAGAAATGTGCTTCCTGTAACAGTGTTCTCGGCAAAGAAAAATGGACCCTACACCTTTTCCCATGAAACTGTACAAAACACATTAAATTTTGAAAAGTTCCTTTCATGTTGTACAATTTCATGTGGTTGTTCCATACCCCATATTCTCAGATTATGACAGATCACCTTTCCATTTAAATGGAATGTTGCCTTGTTACTAAACTCTGAGCATGGAAGGAAACTGTCATACTCCACCTTGCCAAGAACAAAATTACAGAACTCCACACAATGTTGTTTGTCACCTTCACAAAGAGCTTGCAGTAGCTGAATTTTGTATGGTTTCATGTGTAAACGTCAACGCAGCACTTGTCAGATGGACATCGGAGGCTTGTTGAGCTGTCAAGCTGCATGGTGAATGGATTTCTGTGGACTGCTTGCGAAGCTGTGGCGGATGCATTCGACATCTGCATTAGACACTTAGCGACTGCCCAGCAATTTGGCTTTACAAAAACAACCTGTTGCTCAGAATTGTTCATGTCATCATCTAATGCTCTGTGCTGTAGGAGGATCCACACCATACATAGTATGAAAGTATTACTGACCCGCACTGCGAAAGACATAAAACATAAAATGCTTTCTGTTGTCCCGACACCATTTTTACTAGAACTGAAGTGACCACACTACTGCTACGTCCTAGTAGGAACCATGTAGACCTCAAGAGTTTGCCCTTCCCAACAGTACAATGTTCACGCATATATCTCAAATAACATAATAGTTACGACTTTCATGATACATCCTGTATTTACAGAGAATGCATTGGGCCTCGATTTGTCTACCATAGGCTTTCACTGCAAAACACTGCAATGGCTGACTATGAGATCACGTGCATCTGTTTACTTGCTATGGCACTCTGCAGACGACATGTAACAACAGCAAAACATTATATTAACCTATCACTCTGAATTGAGTCATAATGGTTTGAGTAATGTTCCACAAAGACTAAGGAACCTGACTGCAATAATGATTAGTTTAAATTTCTAAATTATCCACTTGACTTTATGCTGTACATTGCCTGCTTTATGCCCTGATACAGCAGCGACTAGTCAATCCACTAATTTGGTGGTCCTGTGGTCAAATGGTTGATGGCAGCTATGTAATGCAAGTAAAAGATCATTTAACATGTAAGACAAGGGAAATCAAAGTAATACGGTATGCTAAAATACAGACTTATATTTTATGTAATTGGTTTATTCAGTAAGATTTAGCTTCCTACTGAATGGTGGTACTTAATGAAATAAAATAGAAGTTCATCTGGTAAGAATGTCCCATTTCCAACCTAACTAGCAGTACACAAGTCATGGTAGTCTCCACTTTGCTCAAATTACTAAATGCTTTTATACACCAGTTCTTTTAACCCAAAGCTCTGATGCATATACCAAAGTCCATATAGTATAACAAAAAATAGTCTCGTGCTCTGACAGCCAAAGTCACAATCACAGGTATCTACTCATAATCCCTCACTTGGCTGCACTCCGGATAACGAATAACATAAGTCTCCAATGGTCATAACCGAACATCCATTCTCACATTAAAAACCCAAAATCAGCCATCTCTCTCCAACAGGCATAACATCACTCTTTGCCTTTCGTTTTCCAGCAGCTCCCAAGAGCACATCTGCACCACCATGTCCACCAATGTCACCCCAACTTTAGTTAACGGTGTCTCAAGTAGCTCCCCGTCACAGAATGTACTTCTTACAACACTTTGACACATCATGTGCAATTGAAATGGAATGAAGGTGAACTGAAAAAGTAAATAGGTATAGAATTGGAGCACCAATCCTACACTAACAATGCTCCAATTAATTTACATATGTTGCATGAAACATTATTTGAGACCGTACCTACTGACACTAATTACTATTCCTTTAAACACAGATGTATGATTTGTAGAGACAAAGATACACATTCATTACACTTTCAAAGATGTACCGTTGACCAGGTCAATTTGTTAAACTAATTTGTTACACTATCAACTACATACAACTTCATTTATAAGTGCATCTGTGGAGTACTTTCTTGTATGACACAATGTAAACACTTATCATAATAACACATTTAATAATGGTATAATTTACATGCTACTCATGATAATGGCTACTAGGCAATGCCATTATCTATCATTATGTCTGCCTTGTAAGACAGCCTTGTTTGTCATTTATAGTGTGCGAATGTTTACAGTGTAGAGTTCAGTTATGGTTGTAATTATAGTTCATGCTTATGTACATAGGACTGCATTTCTTGGACTCACATATAACCCTTAAGCTTACAGCAATATTCCCTGTCTCATTCTAAGTTATTAGAGTATTCATTCTGTTCAGAGTCTTGGTATTTCCAAAGAATACAGCTTCACACATAGTTGTTAGCAGTCCTCTCAGTATTCACCTGTTGGTGCTTACCACTTAAGGCCGGTCCTCATTCCTGTTGATCCTTCCTTTGTTTGTAGGCCCTCGTAATGCCGACCTTGATGGAACCCATTACTGTCTACCCACCCCCTGTCCATATACACGCCGCACAATTAACAGTTTTCTACAGTTATTTTGTGTTGGATGTGTTTACTGAAAGGAAACCATCCCTGGTGTTCTTCAGCAGCTTAAAATAATGGTTATGCTCCTTTAAAATTCTGGTCTTTCCACAGTACCTAGTATGGACTGTCTCTTATTATTTATGGTTCTGCGCCTTACCACAGCAGTGGAACCTTTCCTGATTTCCCCAGCTTTAACAAATAACTTAACAGGAGCCTAAGGCTCTCTCTCCAGCCTTGTCATGTTACATTCTCTGGCACCTTTGTGCCTGTGTCAGGTCTTACACCTTCTCTACTTACCTCATCCTCTCATTGAATTGTTTTATTGTATTTTTCAACCCTATAAAATAATTTATTTTCAATTTCTTGGAATTTTTCTGCCTTACATTGCTCTTTATCCTGATTTATTCTTTATTGTTTCTGAAATTTGTCTCCTAACCTTTGATCTAACACTTGCTTTCAGTATTATCCATTTTATCAACTATGAAGAATTTATGTTTCCTTGGTCCCCTAACATTATGTACACTTTATTTGTCTGCCTTGCATTACTGACAACACTTGGTGAGAATTTCTAAATGGCTTAAATGCAGCAGTCTTCTTTTACTTTCACTTCTTAAATAAGGGTTCTGAACTTGCACAGTTCACAATAATTGAGTAGTTATGTTTGAAAACTTCAGTCAATTACTACTTTTCATTAGGTCATATACCTCACCATAACTAATGCACTACCATTTCTGATCATGACAGTTAAGAAGTGACTGCAAATGAGCAGATGATCTGTCATTAGAAAGATTTTAGAACAACAGTTACCACTGGCTCATTATTTGTAAAATTAGGTTTTATTACTTCACAATTACAGCAAAAATTGTACCCCCTAATAAACAACCAAATACAGTTGCATTACACTCATTTGTGTGGACACTACATGTACCACCACCAGACATTTTTTAAAAGTTCCTGGTGAAACTGTGGAATTCATCTGACTGCTAAAAAGCAGTAATTCTGCAAACTATGATGGCCTTTCAAGCAGAATCCTTGCCTGATCGGTTCTTGTGTATTGCTCGTCAGTCTGGATCCATTACCAGATTGGATCACTAGAAAAAAGAGAATTGCATGTTTCATTAACAGATTGTTTAGCAAAGGCATGAGTGTTAAGGAGATGTTAAACTAACTGCAATAGGACATACTACAAGAGAGGTGGTGTCCATCATGAAGAGGTTTGCTGGTCTTCCCACATATATTTTACAAAATTACCCTGAGGAGAAAATAAAATAAATGACAGTTCATACAGAGGCCTCTCAACAGTTGTTCTTGCCATTGTTCTTGTTGTGCCATTCACAAATGGCACACTGATTGGGGAAATTATAGTGGTAGCATAAGGAACCTTTGCCAACACACCACACAGTGACTTGAAGAGTATAGATGCATAAAATCTTACGGGGACTTGTTAGGATTACTTGTAATCCTGACACACTGAAACATGTTGCAGTATAAACCACCTATGGAAATGGAGATAAATGAACCATCTCCAATTGCAGACAATTTTTCTTCTTCCAGCCTTTTCAACAGTATTTCAGAAAGTCAGCTACAATACAATACTGACTCATTTTTCTGAGCAGAAAATGGTAACATCCTCTCATTTTGGTTTTCATGTGGGATTCTCCAAAGAGAAAGTAATGCAAGACTTCACAAATTAAATCCTAGAAGAAGAACAAATGCAAGGAAAATTATCTTGTTGCTATATTTTCTAAAGTTTGATTACATGGAACACACAATTCTATTTGGCAAACTAAGGTTTTATTGGATTAGTGGTACCCTCTTGCATGGATGAAATCTTACCTTCACAACAGAAATCACAGAGTTACAATGACATACTGCAGCACATGAGGCATCAAACTAACCATAAAATGGGAAAAGTTAACATGTAGGGTTCCACTAGGATTGGCATTGGGTTTATTCAAACATCCGTAGATGGTCTAGCATGTGTGCTATAACACAATAGCACTTCTCTTGGGTCCAAACTCAGCTTTACCCAGACACGGCTCATGTGACAGTTGAACAAGACTGCAACTTGTTCTGGTTCACAGCTAACAGTAAAAATCCTATCTTGCAAAGACTCATATTGTACCAAATCATACATAGACATGTTAGTCTAAAGTAATTGTCAAATACTAAGTGAAAAACTGTGTAAAATTCGTTGGGGGTTCAGCTGGATAACAAATTCAAATGGAGTCAACAGTACCCAAGATCAATTCACCAGGTTTTGCTCATATAACTTGGATAAAATAACTTCATGATTGACAGACTGTAGTGGAAGGGCAATGTTGCCGGTGTACTGCCTGCCATGCTAAACAAGAGCCCACATGTATCTACAAAATAGGCAATACAGCAAGTACACGGCACTCAAGAAAGAGCTACAATTGGTTGCCGGCCAACCCCCATCATTAGTCTTGCTGAAACACTGATCACAATGTTATTTTAATCAAAGTATAAAAGTTTCTGACGTAATGTTGCTCTATGAACAAGAGTATTAACTTACTTTTAACATTGTCAGTCCTTGTTGTCTTATGGAATTACCTTTTGGGACAGTGCATCTGTAGTAAATACAATGTTTCTCTACTAGAAGGGAGCTGTAGAATATTGTGTCAAGTAGATGCTAATAACCCTGTATGTAACACTTGGATATGTACCACAACACCAATGGCCATGGTGCATGACACTATGGTGCATGACACTATGGTCATGGTGCATGACACTATGAATATTCCACCAATGGCATCTGCGGCAGGCTCACACACCACCCTGCCCGCTCCTGACAATGTGGCCGAAGACTGGGAGATTTATGAGTAGCGGCATCGGCAACACATCCTTTGGTGTCACTGATGAAAACAGGCATAAGGCTTTGTTCCTTTCTTGGATTTCTCCTCAGTTCTACCAGCTGTTGCTCCAATTAGCCCTCCTCCAGAAACCTGTGTTGCTTTCATTCAATGAAATGTGTGGATTGTTGTCAAATTGTAATTGTAGACGCACGCATGTCATTGTATTGCGTGTAGCATTCTATCATTCTCATAAACAGCTCCAATAGTTCTACTGGGCTTGGGCAGTTGAACTGCCTCAGTCACAAATGTCAGTTTGTTAATGCTGCTCATCATGATTCCTGTGCTGGTCCTATGGTCCATAATGCCATAGCTTGGTTGGTTCCTGACAAGAAGGTGCGTCAATGTGCATAACAGTCTGACAATTCATCTTTAGTGTTAAATATTGGTCAATCTTTTGGAGTATCTTGTGCTGCAAGTGATCAGATTGAAGCTTGGTGTGGCATTAGCGCAGTGCCTCCTGTTTACGGTCATCAGGCATCCATCAATTCTCGGGGGGATGACGACATGGCACCCATACAATTGCAGCCTCCGTGCTGCACAGGACAGTAATGTGCCAAACAAAAACAAAACAAAACAACAACCACAGCAGTAGCACTACTCTGCACTCTGTAATGGATCTAGGAGATGTTATTTTTTTTACTGTATTTGTCGATACCAAATTGTGAATATTTTCTTATATTTTTTGTCAGAATATTTTTTATTGTAATTTGCCTTATTATATGTTAATTTACTTATATTTTTGAGAGTGAAAGCATATTGATTACTATTAGTAAATGTATCGAAGAATAGCAAAGAGACTGATTACAAGTGGAAGCTTGTGTATTGTGTAAAACATCTTTGACGCTGGAGTCGTCTTTGACTATAGTCAGTCGGCAGTTAACTCTTGGTGTGTGTTGACGGTAGAACAACGTGAAGGTCGCCGTCATAAACAATTTTGAATTATGTTACTGTTTTTTTTGTATTAACTATAAGAAGAAACTACATTTGAAGAATTGGTATTTGAAACACCAAAATGAGGGAAACACGTTGAACCACGTCAATTCTGCAACCAACAAAGATGCATTGTGGAATCATACTTAGACAACTGAAGCCAAGACTAATATCGCTTTATAAACGTCTAACGGAAAAGGTACTGTCACGAAATATGGCAAATTTAAGTAAATAAAAAATAGTGAGCATATTTTCAACTTGTGTCGTAGCCGGGATACATATTTCAACTGTGTCTCAGCCGGGATGCCGTATTTCAACTCCCATCTTGCCCATACTGTTTCATGCAACATGACAGGGCTGTGTGCCTAAGCACTGAATGACTTGCAACAACTGTAGTTAAAAAGGAAATATAGCATCTGTGTGTTGTTCTAACAACAACACTCAAGATGCTCATGCGGACATGAACACGGATGTCAGTTGTGTGTGTCTCCAGTGCTTCCAAATCATAACAAACAATTTATTAATGTGCGAGTGATGGACAAAATTCTCAGAGTGCAAGTGGACATGGCTTCAACGTGACTTTCTGAACTCACAAACCTATGTGGATTTGAGATCTCCAGTATTGTCTCTGGTTACTCAATGTTTGATGAGTTACAACAAGGAGCAAATTCCAATTTTGGGGCAATTTACGTCTTCCACTATGTATAAAGCCGTTGTTCATTCCTTGACATTTTTGGTAGTTGATGATGCTGACTCCGCAACACTGATTGGTCTGCATGATTTCAATACTTTTGGTTTTTCCATTTCAGAAACATGCACCTCATTTCCAACCAGGTCCCTTCCCAGCAGTTAGATTCTCTGTGTTCTGAGTTCTCATCTATTTTACCAGTTGCGTAACCCTGAAATCTATGCCACAGCCATGCTGTTTGTTTGCACACCCTGTTCCAGAGGCTTTGCTTGATCAAGTTAAAGCAGAATTGGACAGGTTGACATTATCCGGGGGTCATACATCCTCTTACATCAAGTTTCTTTAAAGTTTCAGTTAATGCTCCATGCTCCATCTATCATTGACACCTACCCGAACGAGTTACTGACTAAACTCGCAAAGAGGGGGGGCAGCTTTTCTCAAAAATTGATTTATCTGAAGCCTATTTACAGGTTCCAGTGGATGAGGATTCTAAATGGCTACTTCTAATTAACACACCCTTCAAGTTGTACCAATATCAGTGCCACACTTTCGGAGTGGCTAACTCCCAGTGATTTTTACAACTGACGATGTCTGTTCTGGGAGGCATCAGCTATCTCGATGACATTGTCATGACGGGTGAATCTATGAAACAGCATTTATGCATAGGGCGTACACATGGGAAAAAAAAAGAGATTCCCAGATTTCCCAATTAAAAACACACTTTTTCCTGAGTGAAAGTACATTTATTTTCATGTTAAGTGATAATATACTTTCCCTCGGAACTAAAAAACTCCCCTATCCTTTGAATGGGAAATGTTTTATACACCAGTGTGGAACTTCCTGGAACTTTAGGAAAATCCAGCAAAAAACAATGCACTTTGGAAAGATCTTTGATAGTGGCACAACATGTACGATGCAAATTTTCATATTATGACTAGGGGTAGACTGTTCGTCGGGTGCAAGTCTTTCAATTTGACGCCACTGCGGCGACTTGTGTATCGATGGGGATGAAATTATGATGATGATGATGATGATTAGGACAACACAACACCCAGTCCCTGAGTGGAGAAAATCTCCGACCCAGCTGGGAATCGAACCCGGGCCCTTAGGATTGACATTCTGTCACTCTAACCACTCAGCTACTGGGGGGGCGGACATTTTCATATTAAGAAAGTATAAAAATTAATTTCGCCAAATACAGCATGGTAGCTTCTGAAGCATTGAAATTGAGTTTGGGTCACGTGATGTGCTTCTGTCAGCCAATCACAGGTAATGTAACATAATCTCACCAGCCAATGACAACAGATATTCAGAGCAATATTCAGAGCATAGGACATGTGATGTAGTAAGCCAAAATCAACACCACTGTTAAGAAGTGTGAACACACAAACAGGAAACATTAATGGCTTAAATTAATATATGTAAAGTATAGCTATAAGAAACTTTCACATATAATACTGGTTGTCATTTTTGCCATGTTTTTCGAAGGGTATGGTTAGGCAGGGTCCTAGAGCACAGTTTAAATTGCAGCAGCTGAATACTTCTGGCAAGCACGTTTCTATATTTCACTGAAGCACACCAATCATTTCATAGGTTACCTGGCTGAATACATGTTCCGCTACGCACTTTGACTTTTCCATAAAAAAGCCAATTAAGACAATTATGTGTGAAATTCCTCAAGAAATTACTTCGCACTTTTTTTTTTTAACGGATAATTATATTTTTTGCCATTGTTACAGCATAATTTGTAAACTAGGAAAGAACTAAAATAAATATGAAAAACTAATTCTGTAGCTAAAATCCTTTTTAGCAAGAGTTACCCAAGATATATCAAACATAAATAAGTAAGTCAAATTTTAAATAATGGCAGAAATGGATGGTCTTCTGGGCCCAAAATTTTTCTAAATGGCTCGTCCTCAGTGTCAAGTTTTGAACGAGAGTGTAACGCTCTGTGATTTAATAAATCCATCATGCATTCTCATACGTAATTCACTTGCATAAAATGAAATTTACTTTGAAAGTAACGTTTTTCAAACTACCCTTCACAATATTTTCCCGTGACCTGTTAGAAATGTAAACAATTGTGATGTTACACTCATCAAAGCGAGGCCCACAAGAAAGATGCATCAAAAGCAATTTGTTGTTATAAGGTACTGCATAGTCTTTGACAAATTTTGCTGTTGGCAGATGGTTGGGTATGCGCTTTGTTGTGTTGTAAGTGGCACATTTTCTCTGCAACTGCAGTTTTATTTTCGTGTTAGTCCCTTTTTTATGTTTTCCTGTTGCAGTAGTGTGCTGAAGTAAATGACAACTAAAACAATGAAAAATTCCTGGAATTATAAAAGATTCCCAATTTCTCCTGGATGAAAAAATTTCTATGTTTTTCCCGGATTTCCCGGTTGTCCTGGGGCATATTTGCCCTGATGTAACTTACACATCTTGTTCACTGTCTTATATACTGCAGGACTGAAATGCAACTTTTTCAAGCAACAATTTTTTTAGCCATCCAAGGTGCATTTGGGGTTCGAGGTTTCTCAGAATAGTGTTAAGCCTTTATTCCATCATGTCACCATGGTCAGAACTCTGCCTCAGCCTACAAATATCAAACAACTCCAAGCACTTTTAGGTAAAATTGCATACTATTACAAATTCCACGAGCAGCCCCACTGGTCCATACTCTCCCCAAGTTGCTCCACAAGAATGTTCCTTTTCAGTGGACAACAGCCTGCAAGCACGGGTTCATGATTTTGAAATCTAAATTACACCTGACTCCTTGTTTGGCTACTTTCTACCTTGGCCACGACCTGGTTTTGGCTACAGACACCTCTCAGTATAGCCTCAGCCATTCTTACGCATCAATATGACGATGGTTCTGAATGTCCCACAGCTTACGCATCAAAAATGCTCAAATCCGCTAAGCAGCACTACTCCCAAGTTGAAAAGGAAGTGTTTGCTATTGTTTAAGCCCTCGAAAAGTTTCGTACATTCTTGTACGGGTCTACATTCTGCCTCATCACTGATCACAAGGCCTCGTTTTCACTGTTTAATCCTTCTTCTTCATTGCCTGACAAAGCAACAGATCACCTCCAGTGTTGATTCTTGTTTCTGTCTTGCTATAATTACTAAATACATTTATGGCCTGCTGCACAACATGCCAATGTCAATGCTCGATCCCTAGCTGGCCAGATCCTACCTTTGATCAGAATTAACTCCTTTGTATTCACTCAGATGTTGAGGCACAACATAGAGTGGAAGGGTTTCCTATTCGTCACTGCCTTTCGGCATTTGACAGTGTTGTTCTCTTAGCGACAGATGGGCCTGTCAGGCAGGTTGTGATCCCGGCCACCCTACAGCAGGATGCACTTCATCTCCTACATCAGGGGCATTGGGGTCTCACGTACCAAGTTATTAGCCTGTCGGCACATGTTTTCACCAAGGATCAATGGTGACATTGTACATCTTGTCACTGCTTGCTCTCAGTGTGCTGCCCAACAGGCGGCACCACGGGTGTTGCTCTCTCTATGACCCACATCGCAGCATTCGTGACAACACATCCTTGTTGATTTCACAGGACCCTTCCTACATTCTTACTGGTTTCTGGTTGAGGCTGTTGATACTTTCTCTAAATTTCCATAAGTTATCCATTACCCTTTGACATCAGCTGTAGCTACAATTCAGGTCCTCTCCAAAATTCTTCCTATTGACAGATTGCCTTACACGCTTGGTGATGCACCCTTGAACTGACAATTATCAACTGCTCCAATAACGGTCCACAGTCTCAGACCTTCCACGATTTTTGCACTGATCAAGGCATTTGCCACTTTACTGATCCCCCAATCCTCCTCCAATCAAATGGCAAGGCAGAACATCTCATTTGCACAGGGACACACTTCTTGAGTTCCTACAGGTTTATGCCAGTGGGGGGATCTGAGGCCAGCCACAAAGCTCCATGGTCACCAGTCATGCAATATTCTGCATCTGCTCATCCCATCCCACAAACGACCATCGGCACATCCCTCGTCACGGTTTGCTCCTGCCTCTGCAGTTTGGGCCAGGGGGACCAGCTGCCGAAAGAAGTGGATTCTGGCCACAGTCCACAGGTGCTGAGGCTGCCACCTCTGTATAGTGCACACCAGTGATGAACTGATGGTGCACCACCATGACCGACTGTATGCCCATGCTGGCTGCAGATCACCCACCCCTGCCCTATCCCTCAGCACCTGTTCCAGCCTCACAGGATGTCCTTGCTGCAGGGGCAGAGCTGCCATCCTTGTGGATGTTGCTCCCTACTGTCTCTCCTGTGGGGCCCAGCCTCCTGGCACCTGCTACCAGGCATTGCTGCAATGCTTCACTGCCACTGGTGATTCTGCCACTGGCTGGGTTAGTGCCTTCGGGTCCTTCCACACGGGCGTCCCTAGCAGCCCTGACCAAGCTGCTAGTGCCTCCACCATTGGCACATTTCCACCATGTCGAGGGACCAGACACAGAGATAAAACCAGTGCCCTTGTCCCCGGGCCTCACTTAAGGTACTTTGTGGGTGAGTGCACGCCACACAAGCAATGACCACGCCACTTCTGGCCCTACTCACCAGTTCCAGCTTGGAATCTCTTACTGCTACCGCCACCATCATCACCTGTGGTGTCTACCGCAGAGGTCACAGATATATTAATAGTCACCCTGACACTTGCATTGGAGAAGTTCCCTTTCCCCATGGAGGGAAGGGGCGCTATAACCCTGAACATAATACTTGGATATGCACCGCAACACCACACAGCACACTACACTTCGAATATTCTGCCAATGGCCATCATAGAGAGTCTGCAGTGGGCCACATGACTTGTGCACACTGCACAGCATCTGCTGCGCCATCTAGCGGGGCCCTCTTCTTTATAAGTGCTGTGCAGCAGGCACTCGCTTGCATATGTCTTCTTACTTATTGTCAACAGCAGCATGTATCAGTACCTGGATTGTTTCTACGTTTGTGTCTCTACTTTCAATTGTTGTTGTTTTGAATGTGGAAGACAAAAAAGTTTTGGTCCATAATGGCCATACTGTTGTTCATGTCTTATGACAGTAGATAACTGCATATCTTGCAGTAAGGATCTGGCAATTATCAAACTCACTTCTCTATACATACACAACTTACTGGTTTCTATCTCTGATAACAAAAATTAATTTCAGCTAAACTGTTATTTCCAGTCACTCTAAAAGACTTTGCCTTCTCTTCTGGGGTCAGAGAGGATTGGATTTCTGTACTCTGGAGCAAAGGCATTCACCAAGGTAGTACTTGACACGAAGCAAGAAACTTTCAATCCCAATTAGTTCAAAAGAAAATTAAAAACCCAACTCATGAGCCACTCCAACAGGTTAACTGATTATTTAAACTGAAGGATTGAAAATTTCAGTTACCTATACGTCAAGCAGAAGTTTGCATTGTAGAACTGCACAACAAGTGATAGTGCATCGCAAACACACCTCAGTAAGTACAGATGTAGGTACATACTTCCTATCAAAAACACTAATTTAAGCAAATAAATATTCAGCTACCAACAAGAGTTAAATAGCAGGTATTTAGTTTAGCTGAGAAAGCAGCAGATTAGAGAATTTCCTTCTAAATTTCTAGCAGTATAGAGACATTTCTCTGTTGATGAAGTGCACAGATTAACTTCCAACGATTTCCTTGTCTTTTGTTAAAATATACCGATTCTCACACCGCTGAAATTTCTCCTCCTTGAAATTTCTAGTTCTTGATAGTAACTATGCAATACAATGAGTGAGTGAGTGAATTAATTTCTGCCTGTTGACACACAACACAAAGTACATTTACTTACAAGGGAAATCAACTGTCAACCCTTGCCTGTATACCAGATGGTTATAATTAAACTTACAGTGCTCTGAGTGCTGCAGTGTGTCAGTGTGTGCTATACATATATGTTGGAGGATGCTAAAACATTGTAGATATGTTCATAAATCAGTACTCTTGCTGAGTAAGCTGGGGAGGGGGGGGGGGGGGGGGGGAGGAGGAGGAAGCTGGAAATGTGGCACTGTAAGAGGTCAGAATGCGGAGTGGGTGCAGGAGAAGGTGAAAAATGATCTCAAACATATGATAATGGTGGTTCCGGCATATTTATTAGAATATAATCACAAGTTACAACATTTGTTCAATATGGTCTCCTAACTCAGCAACATGCTGCATCCATAACATGGCACGGTCAACAGTTGCTTGCAACATGTTCGGTGTAATCAAAGTGATATGTCGTTGTATACTACACTTCAGATCAGGAAGGGTCCAGATGCATTCCTGACATATACAAGCTTTCAGATATGTCCACAACCTAAAGTCACATTAGGTCAGGGGATCTGGAAGTCCACAATGTTTACATTGCCTAGAGACGATGCAGTCATTACAAAAGGTTTCTTGAAGCATATGTGTCACCTATCAAGTGACATATGGTATCGCCCCATCTTGCATGAAGATAGTGATGTGGACACAATTGTGTTTTTTGCAAAGCTTGAATCACGTGTTGCACAATGGCATCCTCATAATGTGCAGATGTCACTCTACCTTTAACAGGCCCACAGGGTGCCATGTCCTCGAAGGAAAACAGACAGATAATGAAGGAGCTTGTGAAACCACACCACACAGTCACGTAAGCTGAGTGCAGTGGCTGTTCCTGCACAATGTGTGGTGAAATAATACCGCATATGTGACAGTTCTGTGCCTTCACGGCACTATGCAGAGTAAAATGTGCCTCGTCCATCCAAAGGATATTCCTCAGCCAGTTGCCATCCATTTCCATGGATGCCAAAAAATGAAAGGCAAAGTCACGGCATTGTATCCTATCTGGGGGCTTCATATGGTGCACATCCTGAATCACGTATAATAGCAGTGTAAAATGCGCTACAAAATCACTTGAATTGTTGGCCAGGGGAGAGACTATTTCCAAGACACTGCTCAAGCACTGGCTGCAGAATTTGAGGCACGCACTGCACAGTCGGCTGCAGCTACAGCAACTTCATCAACAACTGCCATGGGAATGGGTCATCTCCCTTTCCCTGCTGCACTACCTAATTCGCCTGTTTTTTCAAATTTCTTGATCATGTTCTTTAGCCCATTTATTGACATGGGATCATTTTCACAGCTACTTCTGTTGGTGATATCCCCACAATGCTGCCACTTTATCAGAAGTGCACTGTCTTCCTTGTCAATAGCCACTGTGTTTCGTACAGAAAACTTCAACCTTCTTAATCCTTTACATCAACAGTCACTTCACAAAATAAATCAATATATGTTGTCACGCGACAAACAGCATACCAATGTCAGAACAGGAAACATTTCACATTATGACTGCTTACAGCACCATGTTTTCACCTGGCAGCAAAAAGTAGAGCTCTTATTTTTTGCAGCATACTCCATGAGCACACCAATTAACAAACATACCTATGATGTTTCAGTGTCCTGTGATGTACTGCAGCACTTGGAGCACTGTCAGTTTAATTGCAACCACCATGCTCAACATCATCAACAAACAGCCCGATGGAGCTTCCAGTATTATCAGTTCGATTGAGTAATGGCCCTCTAACACTCCACTGGGGTATCCTGAAAGTTGCTTTCACAGCTGACAATTTATTTCCATTAGCAACAATGTGTAAAGTTATGGTGGTATTATGATATTTGGTAAACACATTTTTTATTCAATGTAAGACAGCTTGATGACGCAGATAATGCCTTCCAAAAGTCAAAGAACTGTACACCATTCCAAATGTACCTGGAGAGACAGTGGTCGCAGTGGGCTGGAAGGACGGCCAGGCTGGGGCAGTGCTACAGGCAAGAGCGATGCAAATGTAGCGGGCTGCTGCAGCTGCACTTCAGGCTCGAGGGCAGATGGCTGCTGGGAGTAGGCTGCTCCTACCCCAACACCGACACCTGGACCCCCTCCGGGACCGACCGACATGCGGTACTTGCAGCTCGTCAGCAGGTGCCGCCGCAGGTTGCGTGCCTGGCGCAGCAGTGCGCCACACAGGGGGCACGCACCCGGTTGGTCTGAAGCCCCTCGGATCTTCGTACCGCCACTTCCCGATGCAGGTGACACTCCTCAGAAATTATGTGTTATTGTCAATACAATACTACACTGTCTCGAGTGAAATACAAACAGCGTCAAGAGTAAAGGTGAAGTGAAGTCACTCAGGTCTTTTGGAAGAGATATGTACTCAATGTGGAAATAATTATTTTCAGGGAATGAAATTCCAAGTACAGCCAATAGATACACTAAAATACATATCAGAAAAAATAATTAGCTTTCAGAACTGTAAATTCCTGCCTCAGAGAAGAAAGAGGGGTATGTTGGCAAAGATTAGAAAGGAGGGGCACGTCCCTCAAGTCACCATATGAAAGCTTGTTTTAAACAAGTAACATTCTGGTCAAAATCTGACTATTCATTGTGGATGTGCATCAGAGCTTATCTATCAATTAACAGTCAACCAAGATTAGAGTTCTAAAAGCTTGAGTATGCTGCAGACTTCACACACAGGAATAGAGGACTGTCATGTCAATTGCTGGCATTGGAAGTTAACCTATTATTTCCAAGCTTCTATTCATTATAATAATGTATTTTGTGCTTTTGTGTCTGCTCAATTTTTATTTTGTATTCATTTTATTTCCGTGAAACATTTCAAAAGTTGTAAAAGGGGGTGGTATCTTTCATAATAGTGTTCTGCGACAAGCTAGATGATATATCTGAAAGCAAATTGATATTTTTGTTTAACAATACCTAGACAAACAGAAACCCTACATTACGCATAAATAAGAATGTAAACAACAGAGTGAAGTCTCTTAATGAAAATTGACTCAACAGTGAAAAAGTCAGATTTATTTAATTATGAAAATAATTTTTAATGTTATTTCACACTTAGGACACAAATATATAAAGTATAAACTAAAAACATATTACTTATTGCTTTCTAAATATTTTTTGACGCATTTATGAGTATATATTTTTTCAAGAAATTCCAAGTAGACTTTTGAAATGTTGGAATGACACATTTCTACCCTTTTGGTTCCCAGCAGTGTGAAATTTTATCGAACTATCTTTGTCAAGAACATCCACTATACTTCTGGCTATTAATAAACTCTGTTATCATTGCTTGTTCCTATGTTCTATTACTATGTGCTGATTTTTTCTTAAAAAAAGATGGTGCCCCACAATCTCACTTTCACCCTACAGGTGATGCTGTACAACATAAAGCTCCCGTGACACACACACACACACACACACACACACACTTTTGGCACTGATCTGTAAACGGAAACAAACACCTGTGACAGATAATACTTAGTACAGAAATAAAATGACAGAGGCACACCAGTAGACTCACTTGTCACAATTTGTCGACTGAGACAAGAAAGTCAGAAAGTCATTCAAGTGGAAGGGGCTTTGGATTCAGACTCATCACAACCTATGGCCTAAGCAACTTGTGTCTCATCGCCAACCTTTTCCCACATACGCCTCTTTCCTCCCTCAGGAAGGAACCGATAGTTTTGAAAGATACGTAATAATTCATCAACATCACGGATTTTACTATCTCTGATTTGTTCCACCTTCAAGAATTTTCTCTGTCCAACAGATCTCTCTTCTCCTTGTTTTGGCTTATATTTACACAGTGACTATGGCGTATTGTTTTCTTGCATTCTTGTTACGCACCCTGTCTGTCTATCCCTGCAAATACCTGTATTCAAGTGGCCTATAACTCCATTGAAAGCTGTGCCAGAATCATCACTGTGCTGTATGAAGCTGCCCTGAATGTGTTGTACTAGTCCAGTGTTGACAACCTCACTCTGTACTTGCACTTTGTGGATTTCTCTTTGGGCAGCTGATACTCTGCTGCCGATAAACTTTGCCATGTTGAAGGAATGATTGGTCACAACTTCTCCTGTGAAGCCACTTGCCCCTATCTCTGAGCAGGTATGAACTCTGAAAGTCACTTTTTTGTGCTCCAGCTAATCCATTGGCATTTAGTGGTTGTTGACTCAAACCTATACATTGTTTTGTGGGACTCTCATTCTGTTGATTGTGGAGATGAACCCACGTACTGCTTCGTTGTAGATCAGTGCATGTAATAGACAGTGACTGACTGAACCTTGCAGAATACAAAAATAGGCTAAGCAACAGTTTGAAAAGTTTAAAAACCTATCTTTCTGTTTTATAATAGAAGGAAACATTCCACGTAGGAAAAATATACCTAAAAACAAAGATGATGTGACTTACCAAATGAAGGTGCTGGCAGGTCGACAGACACACAAACGAACACAAACATACACACAAAATTCTAGCTTTCGCAACCAACGGTTGCCTCGTCAGGAAAGAGGGAAGGAGAGGGAAAGACAAAAGGATTTGGGTTTTAAGGGAGAGGGTAAGGAGTCATTCCAATCCCGGGAGCGGAAAGACTATCGAACTAGAAACGGTGGATTTTGAGCAGCGGTAGTGTTGAAAGTGGAAAATATCCCGCTCCCGGGATTGGAATGACTCCTTACCCTCTCCCTTAAAACCCAAATCCTTTTGTCTTTCCCTCTCCTTCCCTCTTTCCTGACGAGGCAACCGTTGGTTGCAAAAGCTAGAATTTTGTGTGTATGTTTGTGTTCGTTTGTGTGTCTGTCGACCTGCCAGCACCTTCATTTGGTAAGTCACATCATCTTTGTTTTTAGGTATATCTTTCTGTTTTGTTATGCAAACATAAGCAATTCAGAAACAATATCATCACACCCTGATTCTTTTTCCTTTCTTAGTGTTAATAAAGCTAAATTTAATTTATATTTATTATTGGATCTACATAAATATTTACATGTATCGCACGCATGCAGTTTCTGTTTGTTTGTATGGGGAGGGGGAGAGTGGGAGCAGGATGGAAAAGACCCCTAGTTATGGCAGTTATTTAGTTAGTTTTATATTTTGTCTTTATTGACATCTTCAGTGTTGTCGTAACAATATAAAATGATTGATGGACAGTGGTTGCTGTATGGCAATTTGTTGTGTGGACGGCTCTCCCTTTGAGGCTCTTAACTGTCAAGAAACACACACATTTCTCATAAGAATCTGTGTGACAAAGCAAGCTGGGATCTCTTTACCTCCTCTGGTTTTGCCATCTGCCTCATTAAATTCATTTTATTTTCATTTTTGCCTGATTACTATTAAAATGCATGAGTATAATACACATTTCCATAAAAGAGAAAGGTCGCCCTCGCTCTTAAGGGATATACCTGTAGCACATGGTCTAATTTACTGCTTAGTTTTGTGTATGTAATTAATTGCCTAATTTATTTTGACCATTATGTGTTATAGGGTGAAATCAGTAATTGTTTCGTGACTTAGATTCTATTGTTGACTCATAATCAAATATAAATTCTGTACTAATTATAAACATTTGGAAGAACTACTAGGTTGTTGTTGTTGTATTCAGTCCTGAGACTGGTTTGGAGCAGCTCTCCATACTACTCTATCCCTCACAAGCTTCTTCATCTCCCAGTACATACTGCAGCCTACATCCTTCTGAATCTGCTTAGTGTATTCATCTCTTGGTCTCCCTCTACGATTTTTACCCTCCACGCTGCCCTCCAATACTAAACTGGTGATCCCTTGATGCCTCAGAACATGTCCTACCAACCGATCCCTTCTTCTAGTCAAGTTGTGCCACAAACTTCTCTTCTCCCCAATCCTATTCAATACTTCCTCATTAGTTATGTGATCTACCCATCTAATCTTCAGCATTCTTCTGTAGCACCACATTTCAAAAGCTTCTATTCTCTTCTTGTCCAAACTATTTATCGTCCACGTTTCACTTCCATACATGGCTACACTCCATACAAATACTTTCAGAAACGACTTCCTGACACTTAAACCTATACTCGATGTTAAAAAATTTCTCTTCTTCAGAAATGCTTTCCTTGCCATTGCCAGTCTACATTTTATATCCTCTCTACTTCGACCATCATCAGTTATTTTGCTCCCCAAATAGCAAAACTCCTTTACTACTTTAAATCTCTCATTTCCTAATCTAATTCCCTCAGCATCACCCAATTTAATTCGACTACATTCCATTATCATTGTTTTGCTTTTGTTGAGGGAACTACTAGGATTCTTAAAGAATTTATTTGACTCTACTTAAAAACATATTAGCAAAGCCAGCCCTTAATTAACTCCAAAATAATTACCAGGTTTGTAAAAAAGTATTGTTTGTGTAACTATATCTGTTAATTTCATTATTTAAACAAATAATTCGGCCACCTTTGTCACAGGAGGAACAGTTAAAAAGAAGGAATTTTTTTGAGGTATGCAGTTAATTGAATGAGTTATGTTTCAATTGTAATTTCTGTAACTTAAACATTGAACCATGTATAGTTTCAGTGCCTATTATTGTGATGATATATAAATGACCGATTTTTGGTACCAAGACAGTCAGTCCATGGCCAATTTCCTGACAGGTATTATGTATTGGTTACATTAGCAACAATGCACCAACTTAACAATGGAATAAGTGTACACAAATAGGCTGTATGTTAGAACAATTAATGAGAATGTCTGTTTAATTTATTTGAAAAATAGTGTTGTACATACCATATTACTCTGCAAGGACTGTGTACTGTGTGATATTCAACAGCAACTATTGTAGCAGTATGCTGATATTGCCTGAAACCTATTAATGAGGCTTATCAACACTTACCAACAGTGAATTGGCAATATAATTGTGTAATATTAGGGCTTGTGAACAGCAAAAGTAAAGAAATGTGAAATGCAATTGTGCAACTGTCAGCTACATCATTTACTGTAGTCAGTGTTTAACTTCAACCCCCCACCCCCAATTTTTCAGCCAGTACAGCAATGCTGTACATCGACACCGAGGACTATCAACAAAGAAATAAAGCAAGCAACCGTCACACCTACTTAGAAAATTTCAGTATTCGCCTGTCATGGCACAAACTACAAATATTCTTCAGTTGCTAAATCTCATTTCAAACACCACTCATCTGGGATTAGTTGCTTTCAATGACAATGTCACGCAAATGAGTTGAATATAATCCTCCAGAAATTACAAATATCTGAAAGTTGAGAAAATTACCTGTTTCATCCGCTGACTGATTACTGCTTTCACCATCATCATTCTTACGTGTATCCGGATTAGAGAGGACATCAGACTCTGGTATGTGAGATGAATGTGATGAATTCTGATGGTGATTAGCTGGCTGATTTTCTGAATCTGCAGAGAGACTATCATGACGGGCCCACTTCGAGCCACTAGACCCTGTGCTTGAGGCATTTCCTTGAAATACAAACACACCACAAAATTACCGCATGAATTAGGATCTTGATAGTTACGCTAAGAAATTTGCTGGCATGAAAGAAATGTATTGAAACTCAAAGTATAAAAATTTATTAGTTAATATGTAAAACAAATTTTAGACAAGGAAGCTGCATGCCAAACCTGTAGATTCTCTTCGTTTTGTTTTTCTCTTCCTCCTTATCGGTAAAAAGGAGTTAATGACATCTCTCGACAGAGCTTCATGAGATGCAGGAGAAGGATGCATATCATCAAGTTTATGCAAGCTGTACATAGTCTGTAACAGTACAACATTTATGAATGTGCTATGTGCTATGTGCTATGTAAAGCCGACATTAGTAATACAGAAGGTAATAATCCAAGTTGTTGTAGTAAGTTCAAGTGTTACAGTTTATTTAAGGGTTTCCTAAAACAATCTCAGCCTCTAACAGAAAAAACAGACTGGGTGACTGCTGAGCTGTAGTAATGTGTAAGTTGACTCATTATTCATGATTCCTCTGCAATGTGATTGGTGTCCTTTCTGCTCAAAATAACATGTAAGAAATAAGCTCACCAGGCAAAATGTTAGTCACCTGGGATGTAAGTGGCATCAAATTAGGTGGTTAAGAAAACCACTCCACAGGAAATGTAGGGTTGTTTTCGGTGTCCATAGAGGCCTTTGTGAAAAAGTGGTAAAAGAGGCCATCTGCTTTCGCGTGTATCAAGTAGAAGACATGGAGTACTAATGTGTATTGTCCTGCAGAGATACTGGCAGTAGCTGAGATGCTAACATTCTGGTAAGGAAGGAATTGCTATCAGAGTTGCAGCTGGAAGAAGAAGAAAAGGACGAAGAAGAAGAAGAAGAAGAAGAAAGAGAAGAGAAGAAGATGAAGAAGACGATGATGATTATTTGAAACCACCAGAGATTGTCTCTGTTCATGGCTGAAAACTTTTCACGAAGTAAGAATTGATACTGGGCAATAGCACTGGTTCTACCTGACCTGTTTCCAACACAACAGTTAGTGGAGGGAATTACATCACATGTCTGTACACAAGAGACACTTGCTCACTCTTGAATACAAAGCAGCCTAATTACAGTGGTCAAAGAGACACTTACTACAGAATATGGAATATTGATTTAACATTACTAAGATATCGTCCCTAGTGGCTGACATGACAGTAATCCATTTTACTCTCAGCGCTAGTACATATTAGCCTTTAGTTAGTATGCTTAGCATTTAGTATGCTAAGCCCATTTTTTCTCTTCATGACTCAAATTAAAGATCAATTCTGTTTTGCATACTGCGCAGTACCCACTGGAGGTACAGTCATTCAGATGTTGTGTACAGGGTTATTCAAAAAGAAAGAACAAATTTCAGTTGTTTATTACAGGCAAACTATGGAAGACAGAAACAATTGCACATGTCATTGGATGGAGGAAGGTTCAAAGTTTTATGTTTGCACAGACACTAACCAACACACTCAACATGAGCACTGGACGTTGCTACAGAAACACCAAAACGGTAACTCATGTCATTTTACATGCGAATCAACAGGTCCCTGTTTATTGAATTGACAGCTTCAACAATTTGATTTCTCAGGTCTTGAAGAGCAGCTGCCAGAAGTGGGACAAAGACTCGTCTTTTATGTACCCCAACAGGGAGGAAAAAAAAAAAAAAAATCACACAGTGCATAGGTCTGGTGACGTGGGAGGCCAAAAGCAATCACCATGAGTTGGTTGTCCATCTTTTCCAATCCAGTGTAGTGGGATGGTGTTGTTAAGATAACACTACACCTCAAGGTGAAAGTGAGGCGAGGTGCTGTTATGCATAAAAACAAAATCATTGGAATCTTTGTGAAGTTGAGGAAATAACCAATTTTGCAATATGCCTAGCTGTAACATGTTTGTCAGTTTTCTTCACAAAAAAGAAAGATCCATAAACTGTGTGAACAGAAATGGCCCAAAACACATTCTGTTTCATCGAGTCTCTTTCACGTTTGATGATGACACCAAGATTTTGTGAACCCCAAATTCTTACTTTATGGTGGTTTACTTTACCCGATAGATGAAACACTGATTTGTCTGAAAAGAAGAGAGTTCAGAAAAAGTGTCCTCTGGCACATCCGGAAGAAATGAAATACAAAATTTGTACCTTCTGTTGGGATTGCAGTTGCTGTAGTAACTGCAACTTGTCAGGCTTCATACGCAGTCATCATTTCAGAATACACCACAGGTTTGTTCAAGGAAGTTGAAATCCCTGGTCTACCCATCTTGTGGACTTCCAAGGACTCCGTGTGAACGCATCTCAGACATGCTCCACATTTTCATCAGACGTGTGGCCAACCAGTGGTCTTTCCTTTGCATATACAACCAACTTCCAAGAATTCTGCATGCCAGTCATAAATCTACTTGTGCTGAGATGGCTTCTTGGTGAATCGATGGTGGAATGCATATTGCACTTGAAGATTGGACTGACTTTGCGCAAATTCCAACACACACAATGATTTCTCTTGTGCTGTAGTCATCATGTTGCCACAAACAAGCAACAGCGCAGCTGTGTCAAAATTTTGAAACTTCCTTCACCCAGTGAAAAAATTCAACAATAGAAAACCAGAATGGAATGTAACGATTTAATGAAAAGGATAGTTGCTACTCACCACACAGCTCATAGGCTGGGTCGCATATAGGCACAACAAAAACACTGTCAAAAAATAAGATTTTGGTCAACAAGGCCTTTGTCAGAAATAGTCAAAACACACACACACACACACACACACACACACACGATGTTGTCTATTTCTGATGAAGACATTGTTGGTCGAAAGTTCACTCTCTGACAGTCTTTTTGTTGTGCCTATCTGTGACTCAGCATCTCCGCTATATGGTGAGTAGCAACTATCCTTTTTGTAATATTGTTACCTCCATCCGGTGACATGTGCAATGTGTTTCTAACCTTTATAGTTTGTCTGTAATAAACAAATGAAATCCGTTTTTCTTTAGGAAACACCAGACTGGCAGCATGCGCTGATATCAAGTGCTACTTATAGCCTAGCACAACCACATAACAGCCTGATCACTACCACACACATCTGGCTTCAGCGAACAATCGCCCCCAGTGGTAAGCAAAGCTACTGGCACTGCATGGGCAACCGAACATAAGCAATCCCCACAACCACACTATGGCATATAGCTCTGTGCTGCACTGCGCAATCGATATGTGACTCTCAGAAATGCACAGAGTGCCTCACACAGAGAGCATCCCAGAGCGCCCTAAGAGCTACAAGGCAGGCATAAAAGTTAACTGTACCTCATATTGTGCCAAATGCTACGAAGATACTTGGTAAGTGGCTAAAAATGTTTGTATTTGAATATTTAAATATTTTCATTACCAATCAATCTTCCAAGCCAAATCTTCCAATGACAGTCTGGCCCAATCAAACAAGTTAGAATGAGGCCTGTATAATTGAGAGCATGTTATTTAGCCCGAAAAATTATGTTTTTCAGACTAAAATATTCCTGAAGTATGTGCAGAGAGCAGTGCACACTGGAAGAAGCCCCTGTTTCTGAGTCTGCTTTAGTTCCTCAGAGTTGGGGCTTTCGGTTTACCCCACTATGAGGCGCATTCTTCAAATTGGTGATTCCAAAGTACAGAGTCATCTTAGATTTGCAGACTAAACTTTGATTGCTGAGGTTAACATCTTTATAGCATTTAGTAAATTAATATTGAAATCATTTCACACTCATAGGTAAAACTTTGATAGCTGAGCTCACATGCAGATTTTAGAAGAGTAGGAGGGAGAGTGGAGGCAGCATTTCAGCCATCTACTACACTTACGATCAATTCACACTCAACTGTAACATGACAGTGCCATGACCAGCCAGTGACTCATTCTGTCAGCCATTTGACTTTTAATTTGAGTGTGCAAAATACTGATATTCATGGTAGATGAACTATCAATGATTGCTGTGAGACCAGCTCACTGTTTGTTTGAGATATGTATGTAATCTTATTTGTTCTTTGAAAGGCATACAACAGAAAACGTACTTTATTTTTGGCATCATGATCAAAAACTTGAGATTTTACAATAGGCAAATACAGGCTTTCATAGGGTACATAGGTTGCATAATTTTACTAAAAAAAAAAAAGTATAAAAACAAAAATCCATTACTCAGCAAGCAGATAACAGATTAGGTGTGGCATTTGATAAAATTTACTTTTGCGAGGAAGAAATGCATGGGCAGACACAGTTTGTGTAGAAGAATTAATTACTGAATACTTCAAGTCTGATGCTGTGTCTCCACCTTGGTAATGGAATACCTAAATATGAGGAAATGTAAGTTTGAAATATATTGTCTGAAACTGATGAGCAACCTACAAAAAAGTTAATCTAAGTTGTTACCTTTACTCTTACATCATTTATATTCTGCCACAACTTTCCATACCATAGTAGCAATAAGTTTTTCCCTCATTCATATCCCCAGTGATAAATGAGACAACAAACTACGAAAAGGAAAATCAGAAAGTACAAACATTCCACCAGTTGCAAGGCATTATTACAAAACTATGGACTGCAAAAATCTGACAGTCACTGAACAGTCAGTGCTACAGCACTGTTAGTGCCAGCACAGTCAGGTATTGCACGAGTGCAAATACACACATGTCAGTGTCTAAAAAGACTATTATTAACTTGTCATAACATGGGTCCTCAGCCTGCATGGTTTGTTTAAATGATGTAATTTTCCATTTATGGCTGTAGAACTTCTTAGCTGAGGAAAGAAGGATAAAATCTTCACCAGCGCAAGTGGAAAATCCAGCACAAGTGGAAAACCAGGTACTGAAATTTCACAGAAGTGACATATTACCCCCTTTGTCCTGCCAGCCAACAAAGGCTGGTCGGGACTTCTAGTAAGTTTTTTTAACAGCAGTTAAGAAATCGGTATCAAGCCTTATACACTGCAGCAAATTTTCCGTGTTCTTGTGAATGTGACATGAGTGGGGCTGAACACAGTGCATCTGCACGATGAGACGATGGATGGCCAGTCGACTTCCCTTTGGGAACTTTGCAACTTAGAAATTGTTCTGTGCCACTGGCATTCCACCTAGGAGATTTGCTATTGTCTCTGGTGCCTTGCAGCTCATGACAGCATCACTGACATCACAAGAGAAAAAGCAGTTCAGTTCGGCTAACACACAACTAGCAGCTGAGATAGATGAAACTGTATCCAAAATGAGTGTAACATCTAACTCTGAGTTGGATTTAATACAACAGTACTGCCGCATCATTAGGCAAGCATCTAATTCCCTCTCTTGCAGGCAATTGAACAAGGACAGTACACATAGAAATAAGAGAGTGCCCAGAGGTTCTTTAGGTAAAGCTTGACATGTGAAGTCTTGGGACAGTGGGTCAGCCTACAATAAGTATTTTTTCTCTTGAAGGATGAGTCTTGGATACATGACATATTCTAAAAAGCACTAGATGAATACCAAAACTGCTGTTAACACAATGGTTCGATAAGAATCAACGAAGAGACGATAAACTTCTCATAGTATTCAGTACATACGGTAAAGCGTCCTGGGACCTCTGCTGTTCCTGATTTATATAAATGACCTGGGTGACAATCTGAGCAGTTCTCTTAGGTTGTTCACAGATGATGCTATAATTTACTGTCTAGTAAGGTCATCCGAAGGCCAGTATCAGTTGCAAAGCGATTTAGAAAAGATCGCTGTATGGTGTGGCAGGTGGCGCTAAATAACGAAAAGTGTGAGGTGATCCACATGAGTTCCAAAAGAAATCTGTTGGAATTCGATTACTCGATAAATAGTACAATTCTCAAGGCTGTCAATTCAACTAAGTACCTGGGTGTTAAAATTACGAACAACTTCAGTTGGAAAGACCACATAGATAATATTGTGGGGAAGACGAGCCAAAGGTTGCGGTTCATTGGCAGGACACTTAAGAAGATGCAACAAGTCCACTAAAGAGACAGCTTACACTACACTCATTCGTCCTCTGTTAGAATATTGCTGCGCGGTGTGGGATCCTTACCAGGTGGGATTGACAGAGGACATCAAAAGGGTGCAAAAAAGGGCAGCTCGTTTTGTATTATCACGTAAAAGGGGAGAGAGTGTGGCAGATATGATACGAGAGTTGGAATGGAAGTCATTAAAGCAAAGACGTTTTTTGTCGCGGCGAGATCTATTTACGAAATTTCAGTCACCAACTTTCTCTTCCGAATGCGAAAATATTTTGTTGAGCCCAACCTACATAGGTAGGAATGATCATCAACATAAAATAAGAGAAATCAGAGCTCGAACAGAAAGGTTTAGGTGTTTGTTTTTCCCGTGCGCTGTTCGGGAGTGGAATGGTAGAGTGATAGTATGATTGTGGTTCGATGAACCCTCTGCGAAGTACTTAAATGTGAATTGCAGAGTAATCACGTAGATGTAGATGTAAAGATGACAGATATACAACACATAAAGATGAAAATTATACTGTGCATTCGAGAGTGAATTATTGCAGACAGATTTATGAGCCAGATGTTAGCATACCATATTTAATGAGGGGAAGAGAAGGTTTAGTGCCCACTAGGCGGGTTATGTGATGTACTAACATCCACACAAGCACCTGAGGGTAAGGCATAGGTACATGATTTCTATAGCAAAGGAGCACAGTAGTTGTTAGCAATGAGTAAACACCATAGCTCAGAGTAGGTTCTACCTAAAGGAGATATTACCTCAAGAACATAAATGGAAAAACTTTATTTTGGACTGTGTATTGTACTTCTTAGAAAGTAAAGTGTGTGAGGAAAGGATTAGGTGGACCAATAAAGGAATGATGTATATCAGCCTATGAGTGAAGGAAAATTTGGGAGGGATAGTTGATGATGATGATGATTGGTTTGTGGGGCACTCAACTGCGCGGTTATCAGCGCCCATACAAATTCCCAGCCTTTGCTCAGCCCAATCTCGGCACTTTCATAAATGATAATGAAATGATGAGGACAACACAAACACCCAGTCATCTCGAGGCAGGTATCACCATAATGATTTGTGACTGATTAGGAAGTACTTGTATATTTCTGCAGAACACCATTTTAGAATGGGACATGATCATAGCTGTGTAAAGCTGCAAAAGGGTAGAGCAGTCCACACCCCAGTTGGTGTTACTGAGGCAGCAAATAGTATTAAGATGTGACCAGCATGTTTGCTTAAGTTCACAAAGATGGGGAAACAATGTCAATTGGTCATCAAAGACCAGTCCCAAAGAGTGACAAGAGTACACAAAATTGAGCAACTGGGTGTCAAGGCAGAGTTCTTGTTGTGGATGGATGGTACAAATGCGACAGAAGTGCATGATGAATATCTTGACAGCTGAAAACTGTTAAGCCATGGTTGAGAGCTCAGGACTGCAGTTGGTGTTCAGCAACACTCACAGTGGAGGAGCAATAATATATGCAAAATCATGAGCACGCAGGAGGGTGACACCGTATATCCCACATCTGCAGCTAGATCATCAACAGCCACTAGAAAAATGGGCACACACAATACAGGGCCCTGCAGGATGCAGGACCCCATTATCTTGAATATGAGGGGGGGGGGGGGGGGGGGGGTTGTAGTGTGGGAAGCATCAGCTTGAGCCTGGAAAGTACAGTGTTACAGGAAGTTTCAGACAAAAATCGGGAGTGGGCCCCAGAGATCTCATTCATATAGGGCAATGTGGATGTTATGGTGATGCGTTGTGTCATAAGTCTTTTGCAAGTTGAAGAAGACGGAGAAAAGGTGTCGACTCTGGGCAAAAGCGGACCAGATAGCAGACTCCAAGCAGACCAAACTGTCGGCAGCAGAATGGCCCTGGCAAAAACTGCTATGCAATGGAGCCAGACTCGAGGTACCAACACAGCTGCCAGTTCATCATATGTTCAAGCAACTAATAGAGAACATTAGTGAGATTAAACTGGCAGCTGTCCATCCTAAAGGGGTGTTTACCCAGTTTCATTACCAGAATAATGTGCTTTCTTGTCACAAGGATGTGAACTCACCCTCTTTCCAGATATGGTTCAAAATGACATACGCAATCCACCAATATGAGTTTCAAGGTTTCACTGTGGGTGTTGTCTGGCCTTGGAGCAGTATCAGGACAAAGGGTTAGGCTCAGAGAAATTCCCACTGACTAAATGGAACACATTATACAGGTGATCCAAAATTCCTATTACAGGCTTCTAGGGGCTGTATAGGGAACTTAGTAGATTAAGTTTTGATAAGGAATCCATGTCCATACATGTACCATTTCGATGTAAAATCAGTTTCAGGATCACTTTCAAATCTCCTGCTTCACAGTATGCATACAACGGAGACAATGACTTCTGACCTAAGCGCTGTAGGAGCACATGGCATGGGCAATGTTTAGATTATTTGTCCTTGGAATCTTTTCTAAAAGACAAAGTCAAGAGTGCATAGTGTCCATGGAGCACCAAAGCTAACCCTCCAATTTCTCGCAACCATTGTTGGAGTCAGACGAAGGCATTATGTGATGTCATAATTACAACAGGGACTGATGACACCACCATCTTCTCAGCTTGTCTGCATACTGTGAAGTGGGAGATGTGAAAGTGACCAAATCTTCAAACTTATTTTGTATCCAAATGGTACATTTCTGGACATGGGCTCCTTAACAAATCATCATCTACTAAGTCCCCCCTACAACCCCTACAAACCTTCAATAGAAATTTTAAATCATTCTCTATGGCCTCAAGTGACATGTAGTGAAAGGTAGTGAATTCACTCCACCTGCTGTTTGAGGACATAAAATGCAGGGTAATCACTCTCAGACACATAGCCTTGAGCATAATGCAGAGCAAAATGTCTGGCAACAATATATGGATAAGTGCACACATCAGCATTCGTGGAGACACCGGGAACACCTGTGGGGGACTGCTGCACATATAGGAATGGAACCTTTGCCCAAACTTGTAAAGAAAGGGTACACAGTCCAATGGCCGTAACATAACATTCCCAGAATTCTTGTTTCTGTCATTTTTATTAGGTGGTGGACCCGGACATGGGGCCATTTAGAAGCAATGAGGTGCTCCATCAATGGATGTCACATTATGGCACTGTACAGCCTGTCTGTGACTTCTAATAGCCACAGCAATTTCTGAAGTTCACCACAGTACTGTGTTCCAATGAAGGGATTCCAAAGAATAGGGAATCACTAAGTCTGCTACTGACTGAATGGCTGTGGTTCTGCTCTGGACAGCTGCTTTGATACCTCCATGTGGTAGTGTTCTAATGGTGATGGCAGAGTCAAAGGCATCCCAGTCAGCTTTGTTAAAAGCCCATCTGGGTGGGCACTCAGGCGAGTGATGCTGAGAAAGGGACAGTATAATTGGAAAATGATCATTGCCACACAAGTCATCAGGAGCTCTCCAACTGATGGAGGGAAACGCCCAGTGTTGTTAATGGAAATATCAATTGCCAAATACGATACATATGCCACACCCAAAGGGCGGGAGGCACTGATACTTGAGCTCTATGGGCAAATTTTCAATAGCTTCACCATGGCCAATGGTCATAGTTCCATCCTACAACGTGTTGTGGGCATTGAACTCACCCAAAATGAGGAAGAGTGGGGGAGCTGAGAAATCAAGCAGACAACACGTTCACGTTCTGATACTCTGATACATTTCATCATCGGAGGGGGGAGGGGGGGGGGGGATATCACTACAGACAGTAAAGCCAGACACGTCCTCACACAAACAGCCAAAGCCTTCCAAGTTCTATCGAGTAGCACGTATTCAGTGTAAACAGAGTCCAGAATGTAAGTGCAAACTTTGCCTGACACACTGTCATAGTCAGCTCAATTCCTAAAATAGCCCTAGTATCTGAAGAGTGTAGGGGTTTGCATTGCTGGGAACCATGTTTCCTGGAGGGCAATAAAGAAAGCAGGGGAAATGCACAAGATACTTTACAGCTCAGCCAGGTGGTGGACAAAACTGTTACAGTTCCACTGAAGAATCATGCTATGTGTATCCTTTGGGGTCATGAAGGGTCCAAGGAGGCAGGTCATGCCCTAGGGTTGCCTGCTGCTACTGGTTGCGAGGATACAGAATCAATATACATCAGTTCTGAATAAGGTTGTGTGGAGGGATCCAGCACCACAGGGCCACCAGACCTCGGGTACAGAGTCAGAACATGCAAGGGCTGGTGGCATGGGGACCACCAGAGCCCCCTTCGTCTTGGAGGTCTTCTTTTTGTTGTTGTTCTCCTGGGATGACTTCGAAGCCCATGAGGGCTTGTCTGCCCTAGTGTCAGGGACAGAGGAAGAATGTGAAGCCCTACGACCAATAACCTGTGGCTCCTTCAGCCTCTGGCTAGTATCTGGTTGCAGATCAGCAGAATCCTGGGAATGGAGTGTTCTGATGGTCCCTTTCATGGTGTGAGAGCTGGAGGAGGGTTATTCCTCTCCTGCTGGGGCTTGGAGATCAACATCCCTGTTGGGTGGGGAGGTCAACATTCCCAATGCGGGTGTGAGGGAAATAATAGCAGAGCTCCCAACCATCAGGGGAGCGGGTGTGGTTGAGCAGCCCCAAGGGTCCGATGTAGAAGGCATGGAAGGCAAAGGTATTGTCAATAGATGATATGACATCACAGTAGCAAAAGCAAATGATGCTATCATATATAAAGGATGATCATACTTTTTCTTGGCCCTTTATAAGTGGATTGGCCATGAGTCTTGTATTCTTGGATTTTCTTTTCTCTTTGGAAGACGGTGCAGTCTGGTGAGCAGTGTGAATGGTGCTCTCTGCAGTTGACACAGACAGCGGGAAATGCACAAGGTGCATTTGTGTGCAACTGATGTCCACAATCCCTAAAGACAGTACTGGCATTATAATTCGAAGACATGTGAGTGAATCTCAAGCACCAGATGAGAAGGGAACAGAGCATTTCCCATCACATCAATACACCATCACCTTGACCTTTTCAGGCAATAAATCGTCTTCATGGACCAACATGAACGCCCCAGTATCAACCCTACCACCCTAAGGTCCCCTATGGACACAACAGACAAAATACACACCCTGTCACTCCAAATTGGCAAGTAAATCATCATCTGTCTGTAAAAGGTAGTTGTGGTGGGAGATGATATCCTATACCACATCGAGCCTTATGGGGCTGATAGTTGCAGTAATATCACCCAGCTTGTCACTGGCAAGCAGCATCCACGTCTGAGCAGGAGAAGCCATTTTAATCATAAATGAACCACTTTGCATTTTTTAAATCGCTGCTATTCCCCGAACCTGTCCTCAAAGTGTTCAACAAAGAGTAATGGCTTTGTGGAAAAAAAGGAATCCCCCACTTCGAATGGGAGCTCTCGCCATGGGCACCCAGCCATAGCAATGTTTACATGGCTGGAAAGCCATTGCTTGGAGAACTCATGCCCCAGCCATGACAGGCATGTCATATGTGGGTAGTTTGCAGCAAATACATCAATAGTGAGATCCCTGCATGATCATGGGGCTATCATGTTGCAGGTGCTTGACGAGCCCCCCCACCCCCACAACGAGATGACTATCATGTTGGGTTTTGGGTGTATTACTTTTACCAAAAAGCTCAGCAGACGCCACCAAGGGGGAGCTGCACCAGATGCAAAAATCGTCAACGTACAATGCTAGGGTAACCAGAGGCCCAACAGAGGTCACAAGCCCATTTATGGCGACGAGGAAGAGTGTGACACTTAGCATAGAACCCTGTGGGATACCATTCTCCCGAATCTGAGGGGTGCTCAGTGAAATGCCAACTCAAACCCAGAAGAGTCACTCAGGTAAAAACTCGCAGATAAAAATCAGAAGGGTACCACGGAAGCCCCAGTCGTGGAGAGTAACTAAAATTCGATGGTGCCAAGCCATAACATACGCCTTATGTAGGTCAAAGAAAACTGCGACAAGGTGCCAGCAGTGAGTAAAAGCCTGCCGGATGGCTGATTCCAATCGGAGTACATGGTCAGTTGGAGATCGCCCTGCCTAGAAGCCACTCTGATACGGTGACAAGAAGGCCCCAAGATTCGAGTACCCAACATAATCTGGAGTTGAACATCCTTTCGAGCAGTTTACAAAGTACAATCATTAGGCTAGTGGGGAGATAGCTGTCTAGAGACGTTGGTTTTCTCCTGGGCTTAAGGACGGGTATAACTATACTGTCGCGCCATTGTGACGGAAATGCACCAGTGAACCAGATGTGATTGAAGACGCTGGGGAACGTCCAAGTGTTGAATGATCTGACTGTGAGTGGAATCTGACCCTGTGACTGTGCCTCATGAAGAGCTAAGAGCCTGCACCAATTCCCTTTCAGCAAAAAGGTGCGTGGTGCGGGATGAAATGGAGGGGGGGGGGAGGGGGGGGTCTGTTCAACTCTGTGTTTCTATTTTCTATAGGAGAAAGGTAGGAGGGTAGGAAGCAGACAATGATGCCATCACAAAGGGTGTTGCAAGGTGTTCCACGAGGACCAATGGATCAGTGCACAGAGCTCCTTGGAGGTTGAGACCCTGGACAGTTGACTGTTGCTGGCAGCTCAGAACGCTACGGAGCTTTGACCAAACCTGCGACAAAGAGGCATACATCCCCAGGGAGGAAACATAGTGCTCCCAGCATTCCTTTTTACTCTGCTTAATAAGATAACAAGACTTAGCTCGGAGACGCTTAAAATTGAGGAGGTTGGTCTGGGAGGAGTGTCGCTTAAATTGCTGCAGTGCCCGTCGGCAGTCCTGGACAGCAACTGTGACGTCCTTGGTCCACCATGGTACCGGCCAATGAAGAGGGGGCCCTGTGGATAGGGGGACAGCAGTGCCAGCAGCATGAAGAAAAGAGGCACAGATGCCTTGCACGACTACATCAATGGAATTCGAGGGAACGATAGTGTCACTGAAAGTGGTCACAAAGGTCACCATGGGAAGACCAATGTGGGGAAGCCACAAGGGCAGGGGAGGAGATCGTGAGATTGATAGCAGAGAAGGTGCCATGAGCGGCACTGAAGTGGGTAGGGGAACCATCATTGAGGAGACACGAATCAAAGTCCGTGATAGGTTGGTCGATTAAGATACCCCAACCTGTTGAAGTGACAATTCCCCACAGTGGATAGTGGGCATTGAAATCCCCAAGGACGAGAAACGGGGGCAGGAGTTGCTGGATTAAGGTAGATAGTGCAACATAAGCAAGTGGCCGACCTGGAAGGAGGTAGGCATTGCAAAGGGAGATTGCTGGAGTCGTTTGCACTCTAACCGCTTTCACTTCCAAGGTGGTACGTAGGGGGATCCAGTCACTAAGGACATCGGAGCGAACCAAAGTGCAGACCCCACCAGATGCTATACCAGGGCCAGCATGATTCTGACAGAACGCCTGATAACCAGTGAAAGTTGGAGAGTGGTCATCACAGAAATGAATTTCTTGGAGAACAAGATAGAACGCAGAATAAGAGGAGACAAGACGTTGCATTTCCAGTAGGTGACGATAGTATCCGTTGCAGTTCCACTGGATGATCATGTCTCATGGGTCCAAAGTAAGCATGAAGGAGCCGAGGAGGAGGTCAGGTCACTTTGTCAGTAGTAGTCACCGACAAGGATGGGGTGCCATCCATAAATAAGATGTCAGGCTCAGGTTGCAAGAGGGGAGTTGGCACCTCCGGAGGCACCTTGTTGTGGGATTTATGTTTCTTCTTCTTCTCTTCCTGAGGTGGAGGAGGGCAGGACACAGGGGGGAGTACAGGCGTCTGGAAGATCAGGGACTGAAAAAAGAGCGGGTGACCTTGTGACGCACAGATGGTGCACCTCGTGGCCGAGTGGTGGTGAGTCTTCTGGCCTGAGAGACGCAGGGGAGAGAGGGTTCCTGGGAGGGAGCCCGATCACCGGCAGATGCCAAAGAAGGGGGACACTTCTTCGGCCGGGGAGGGGGAGTGATTCCCTGACAGGAGGTCGTAGGGGAGGTGGAGGGGAGAGTGGGTCGGGGCTGGAGTAAGGATGAGGCAGGAGGAGGAGGAAAGGAAGTAAGAGAGGCAAAAGTTGAAGATAGTGACACTGGATGGAGCCTCTCATACTTCTGGCGAGCCTCAGAGTAAGACAGGCGATCCAGGGACTTTTACTCTTGTATCTTCTTTCTCTCTTGTAGGCTGGGCAATCCGGCAAGCGAGGGGAGTGGTGGTCAGCACAGTTGGCACACACAGGCGGCAGAACACAAGGGCTTCCCTCATGGACTGGGTGGCCACAGTCATCACACAAAGGGTCCATCGTACAGCGGGAAGACATATGCCCAAAACGCAAGCACCGAAAGCAATGCATAGGTGGAGAGATGTACGGCTTCAAATCACATCTGTAGCACATAACCTTGACCTTCTCCGGGAGGGTATCTCCCTCAAAAGCCAGAATAAAGTCGCCAGTATCGGTGCAGTTCTCTTTGCGACCCTTCTGCACGCATCGAACAAAATGAACCCCACGCTGCTCCAGATCAGCCCGGAGTTCCTCATCACGATGAGGTCCCTATGAAAAATGACACCCTGGACTGCATTCAGAGGTTGGTGAGGAGTGATAGACACTGGGATGTTGCCAAGACGATCACAGGCACGAAGAGCTGCGCATTGGATGGCAGAAGAAGCTTTGATCAACAGGGAACCTGACCACATCTTACTAATAGACTCCACTTCACCAAACTTGTCCTCGATATTTTCCATGAAAAACAATGGCTTTGTGGTGGAGAAAGTGTCCCCATCCGTCCTAATACAGACGAGGTAACAGGGAAAGGGTTTCAGCCCAAGATGGTGAGCCTGCCCCTCCTCCCATGGGGCAGCCAGGGAAGGGAAGGGTGCCAGGTACTACGAGGAAGCATTTAAGGATCCTTCACCATTCGAAGAGATGGCCATGTGAGAACGGCCAAATTTTTGCAGCTTGATACACTTCATGTGCCAAGCATCCGCCCTGATACCACCCACTCCGACTAGGGGCTCTCCCCATGGGTGCCACCCAGCCACAGCAAGGGCTGTCTGGCACGGCAGCCGTTGCAGCGAGTTCTGACGCTCCAAGAAGACAAGCAACCACTCCTTGGCATACACGGGGAGGGAACAGCTCATGTAGCAGTAATATGATGTCAGGGGGCTCAGCCATATGGGTACATAACAGCCCCAACACACGGACTGGCTACACGTGCTGGTAAACTAGCAGGGTGGAAGGGGGCTACCGTGGGGAAGGGAGAGGGGATGGGAGGGGGGAGAGGACTCCACACTGTAGATATAGCAATCATGAGAAATTAGAGCAGACAAGGTATAAGCTCTCTGCCCTGAAGCAGTTCAGCATCAAGGATTTATTTCAACGTAGATTAGAAAATGAACTCAAAGCGATTCCAGAAGATGACAATATTAAAAGAGCACTTACAAAACCTTCTCTAGAGGTACTCTGGACTGAGAGTGAGTGTCTAGGTAAATAGGATCCTCCATGGATGTCTGATGACCTGAAGATGTTGATTAATGAAAAGAAAAATCTCTACAAAAAATGGTTATCACTTAAATCACTACAGGACAGGCAAAACTGCCAGACAACAAATTACAAATTAAGAAACAGAATTAAATTAGAAAAGAACAAGATGTGGGAACAGAAATGTATTGAAATTGAGAGTCTAATAGGTGGATCAGAAACAACAGAAGTATGGAGGACAATTACCAGTATGAAGATAACACAAGTAAACAAAGCAGTAGACAACCTAATTCCCTTAAAGGAATGGAAAAATCACTGTGCGGACCTTTTAACTGAAGATAGGCCATATTACATGCAAAGGAATGAAGAGAAGATGGAAGTAAATGATCATAATATAAGCATTACAATAGAGGAAGTGAATTGTGCATTAATTAAAATGAAGAATGGTCGATCACCTGGTCCAGGAAACATTCCTGTTGAATTATTGAAGGCTGGAGGAAGATATCTGAAGAAACAAATAACCTGTCTGACAAACAACTGTTGTGAAAGGACTGAAATTCTCTCAGAATGTAAAAAGTCATATATGGTTTCTGTTTTCAAGAAAGGGAACAGAAAAGACACAAACTGCTACAGAGGCATTACTGTCAACTGTACAATGAGCCGCTTATTTGGCAAGATAATGTTTGAAGAAATTAGACAAAATGTTGACCACCGTATTGGGGAAGACCAGAGTGGGTTTAGGCAGAACAGATCATGTACAGAGAGCCTATTTATTTTACAACTAATGGAGAAATTTATAGCAGTAGGGAAGGAGCTACACATTGCCTTTGTAGACTTAGCAAAAGCTTATGATACAGTCTCTGGATCTTAGCTGTGGGAAGCTATGAAAGATATAGGTATGGATGATCACCTAGTACAAATTATTATTGAAATGTACAGAGATAATGTGGTACAGATTAAACAAGATTCAAAGTTATGAGAACCTATTAATGTCACTAAAGGTTTGCGACAAGGTTGCAGTATGTCACCCATCTTGTTCAACTTATATGTAGAAGTGGCTCTCCGAAATTGGACGAACAGCTGCAGAGGAATGGGAATCACTGTCAACACTGTACAGATATTTTCATTAAGTTTTGCTAATGATCAAGCTATTATAGCACAAGATGATTATGACCTTGAGTTCATGATGAGACGATTATATCAGGTATACAACAGATGGGGACTACAAATGAGTCTAACAAAAACAGAGTATCTGGTGGTGAATAGTGATGCTAAATTTGAAGTAAACATGAAGGACAAAGCAGTTATAAGATATGTAGAGAAATTTAAATATCTCGGGGCACATATTGATAAAAATGTATCGGGCCATACAGAAGTAAAATACAGAATACAGCAAAGCAGAAAAGTGTTAGGGTGTATGAATTCTTTTTGGTGGGATAAGAATACTTCCAACAGCAATAAGAAAAGAGTAGGTAAGATAATGTTTGAATCAGTGCTATGCTATGGATCAGGAATCTTAAATGTGGATCTCAAAAGAAGACTAATAGTTGTGGAAATAGATTATTTGAGTAGGAGTGCCAGAATAACAAGAATTGAAAGGAAAACTAATGACGAAGTAAGAGCTAGAATGAAGGCAAATGATACAGTGATAGATAAAATTGAAAGAAAATCATTAAAATGGTATGGGCATATGATGAGAATGCCAGATCATCGGTGGCCAAAGAAGGTTTATGAATGGAAACCACCTGGTAGGCATAAGCACGGAAGACCACTACGTTCTTGGACAGACCACATAAATGGAGTAATGGAACATTGCAGCATCAACAAGGGAGATGCACTGGATAGAGAGACTTGGTGGAGGATAAAAGGAAATACAACAATATGTTGTTATTAATTAATCTTTGTATTGATTAATCCTGTAATAATAATAATAATAATAGATACATTAATATAAATATTTACAATGAAGGTATGGAAATTTAATTACATTAATGAGAATTATTTAATTTCTGGAACGTAAAAAAAAAAAAAAAAAAAAAAAAAATTATGCAAATACTCTCGGATTAAAGGAAGCCACTCACCGAAAAGCTGAAGCATTGGATTGTCGATAGGCACGAAATAAAACTTGCTAGATTTCGGAGTTATTGTTAGACAAACTAAATTAAAAGAAAAACACACACAGTGCTGGCTGGATTAAGAGTTCGAATGCTTTCTTTCTTCGCAGGTGGACTGGATGTGGTGGGGGAAGTGTTGGTTGGGATGGGTAAAGGGAGAGGCAGGCGGGAGGCAGTGATAGGGACTAGGGGTGGGCAGCTAGTGGCCTAGAAGAAGGCAGTCGATTTGCCAGCTAGGAGTACAGGACGGAGGTGTGTCAGGTATACGGGCTATGCACGTAATGCACAATTGTACGGATCGGTGGGGAGCAGTGCACACTGAAAGTAATGTGGGGATGTGAACTGTGAGGGACAGGATGGAGGGGGGAATTGTGAGCGGAGGGTGCAGGGACATGGGACATCTAAGATTGAGACCTGAACAATTAGGGTAGCAGTGAATGTGTCATAAGAATAACTCCCATCTGCATAGTTCAGAGAAGTTGGTGGTGGATGGAAGGATCTAGATGGCACAGGTTGTGAAGCATCCATTGAAACTGAGCTCAATGTGCTCAGCTCCATGTTGTTGTCAACTATGTTCTTGACAACAGTTTGACAGTGGCTGCTCATCCTGGTGGACAGCTGCTTGGTAGTCATACCAACACAAAAATCTGTGCAGTGTTTGTAGCAGAGCCCATCCTCTAATGGGGCAGGATAAGTCTGTGACAGCATGTGCCACTCCCCATTGGTCCATAAAATTGTGTGCTTTATGCCTAAACCCATATACCTGTCACCCAACACTCCCATTTCCTAACCAGCAAAATGACTGCCTCCCTCCGATCCACTAGCCACCCACCCCCATTCCTTTTCCCTGTCTCAAACCTGCCTATCCCTCCACCACCCCAACCGACACTATTGCCACAACATCCAGTCCATCTGCTGAGGAACAAAACAATGGCACTGTTAGTTCAGCACGCACCATGCAGGGGCAGAGGCACACGTGTGTGTGTGTGTGTGTGTGTGTGTGTGTGTGCACGCGCTCTCCTTTAATGCAAAAGCATTTACATTCTACAAAAACTTTCCTACAACATTTATAAACAACTATGTGTTGTTTGTAGGGTATAGTTTGAGGATGGACACTGTAGACTGAAACTAGTCATCACAAATAAAAATTTTTGAATGCGACTGTGATAGAAACTGGGAAAAATTAAATTTAGTAATCCAAATTGTTGGTCCTCACTCCTACATTATGTTGGAACTTCACAAATACGTGACTTGTCAGCATTGCAGGACACTCATGCCTACCCAACGAACAAACTATATTTTACAAGAACTTGTGTCAGAATTAATTTAATCGTTAGTGTTCACAGTACAATGTCACACCAGTGTATGTAGGAATTAATATACATAACAGATCATGAAATGCAGTAAACGTAAATCTCAAAGCTGAGGTACAATGGACGAAATATGAGATAATGGAGGCATATGGACTCACAGACATGCTTATTCATTGTATATATCAGCTGCCGTTGAGACTGCTTACTATTATGATCTTTTTATGGTTTTGGATTTTAGCAAAAAGGTGGCTGATGTTGTTACTTTAAATAAGGAGTTGCACAGGAAATGTGACTGTGAAGTTAAACGTTTATGTACGAAAAATTATGTTGAAAAATGTACTGATATGAATGGTGCAAACTCACAGCTTTGCTGATAAGGTTGTAAATCCAACTAACACAGAATTTTCAGATGAGGAAACAGCATTACTGAACAAAGATTTAAAATATATTCCTGCAGTTCCAGTATCTAGTAACAATGTAGCGGACATAATGGCTGAAGTCAAAACTGATTGTACACAATAAAACTGAATAGCATACAAGAAGCCAGGGTTGCTGCTAAGGCACAAACATCACTTTTTAATGAAACAATGGAAGAGGGGATGTCAGTAATGAAAACAGAGACTTAAGATTTATTGACAGTGTTAACAGAAAGTTACAGGAAAACGAAAATTTGATGATGAAAGCAGATAAAGGAAATAGTTTGGTTGTAATACAGGGAAGGGAAAACAGGGAGAACATTTTGCAGTTTTTTAGTGAAAAATGGCATAAATGAATTGATATGGATCCAACAAATTTTTTTTCAGACCACTCTCAAAAAGAAAACTGAAAATACTCTTACAAAAAATCTAGACTAGTAGACATGAACCTCAAAAGCATGCACATAATTGTAAATGGGAGGAATGCTCCTATGGCATATCTGAATAGCCTCTCGTAAAAAAAAAAAAATTGCAATGGGCAGTCGCCTATCAGAGCTACTTGCAGAGAATTTCAACAAATAACTTATAAACATGCGTGTTCATAAGTAACCCTGTGTTGGCATAGAAACCATTGTTTATGAACATAGTGTTGATAATATGTTTATGAGAATCACGGGAGGAGAAAGAGATTTAGCAACCCTCAATCTGTATTGAATCAACAACAATGCAATATAAAGCATACACTAGTGAAGGAAGCAGATAAAATGATAAATTTCTTGGATTAAATGGTCACTACAAATGAGGATAAAGTAGTTTTTTCCATCTTCTGTAAACAAAGCAGTCAGATGTGGCAATAAGGGCAGATTTCAGTCATCCTTCCCAGCACAAAAAATCATTCTTCCGTGCAGTGGTAGCACACCGCTGTAAATTACCACTTGAAAAAGCAGAGGTATAGCGAGAATTTAGTAAAGTAAAACAGCTGGCAGGAGCTAATGGTTAGAGATGTAAAATATTTACACAGATTCTTCAAAAACTCAAACATACCATCACCAAAACAGAAAAATTTTTTACTCAGCAGTACCACAGTCTGCTTACCAATAAATTACCACCTGCCCTTCCTAACAATTTCACATAGCTTTTCACACATTTGGGATACAGGTTTAAACATAATATTAGTAAAAAGAATAAAATAAATAATGGTAAAAAATATGATGCATCAGATATATACAAACTGAAATGTTGCTCACGTGATTGGTTCAGTTCTACAGTGGCCAAACAGGGAATAACTTTTGTGACAATGTTTAGAGAGCATTGGCCCTAACAACAGAACTGCTTTTAAAAACAAGCACAAACAGTCTTGACCGAAAAAAACTGAAACCAGTTACCACAAAATAAAAGCTATTTTGCAGTTGAGACTGTTTGTGTTCATTTATAAAGCACTTTTCGCCAGACAGCTGTTCTCTGCGAGCAATGTTCTAAAAATAAACTGCTTCTCACCAGCACCTACACAACACGAATCATGTTGTCGACAGCATCGAAAGTTCTATGAAAATACTACATATAGCCCACAAAGAACTGAAGCATGATATTCTTGAGGATTTAGTAATTTATAAAAATAAAGTTAAGGAAACTGATAAAATAATAAATGAGCAGTCAGAGTTTAAATATAATAGTGACTTTCCCCTTTTCAAAAAAGAAATTTAATCTAATCTACATTTTTATGAATGCACGTGATTTACTTATGATGAACTATTACCCTGGTATACAGGAAATACACTGTGCATTTTTAGATCATAATTTTTATAGCGCTCTAAGTTTTAAATACAGTAATTTTTAAATAGGAAATACAAGTCAGTTACCCTGCGCACAAGAGTAATGTATCATTAGCAAGGCGTATTGCAATGCATCAGTTATCCATGATGGATCATGTGCAGTTTTGTATTTGCTATTTTATACTTTTCAAATTAGGGTTTGACCACAGCTTATAGCTACTCTGAATGTTGGATCACACCTTATAATTGCATTGTAATGTTACTGCTTCCTGACTTTGGACAGTTTTATTGGTACAGTAACTACTGAATGGAGTGTAACACCATGAAATCTGAACTTGTATTTGATTCACCAGATGATTGCCACTGTAGAAGTATGAAGCATGTAAAGCTTTATAGCACGTAACAATGTCGTACTGCCGCTAGCGATTTCTCGAGTTCAGTTCGACATGATCATAACATGGGTCTACAATATAACAAAGGCAGTTGGAGAGAGCTATCATTTCTGGTCTTTGTGGCATTACTGGATCATGCAGAAGCAATACTTTTTTTATATACATATAAGAATACCAGTTATGGTTAAGGCATATAAGTACACTGGTGGAAATGTATGTTAATGTTTACAAGAAAAGTAGTAGTAGTAATTGTTGTTGTTGTTGTTGTAGTCTTCAGTCCTGAGACTGGTTTGATGCAGCTCTCCACACTACTCTATCCTGTGCAAGCTTCTTCATCTCCCAGTACCTACTGCAACCTACATCCTTCTGAATCTGCTTAGTGTATTCATCTCTTGGTCTCCCTCTACGATTTTTACCCTCCACGCTGCCCTCCAATACAAAATTTGTGATTCCTTGATGCCTCAGAACATGTCCTACCAACCGATCCCTTCTTCTAGTCAAGTTGTGCCACAAACTCCTCTTCTCCCCAATCCTATTCAGTACCTCCTCATTAGTTATGTGATCTACCCATCTAATCTTCAGCATTCTTCTGTAGCACCACATTTTGAAAGCTTCTATTCTCTTCTTGTCCAAACTATTTATTGTCCATGTTTCACTTCCATACATGGCTACACTCCATACATATACTTTCAGAAACAACTTCCTGACACTTAAATCTATACCCGACGTTAACAAATTTCTCTTCTTCAGAAACGCGTTCCTTGCCATTGCCAGTATACATTTTATATCCTCTCTACTTCGACCATCATCAGTTATTTTGCTCCCCAAATAGCAAAACTCCTTTACTACTTTAAATCTCTCATTTCCTAATCTAATTCCCTCAGCATCACCTGATTTAATTCGACTACATTCCATTATCCTCATTTTGCTTTTGTTGATGTTCATCTTATATCCTCCTTTCAAGACACTGTCCATTCCTTTCAACTGCTCTTCCAAGTCCTTTGCTGTCTCTGACAGAATTACAATGTCATCGGCGAACCTTAAAGTTTTTATTTCTTCTCCATTGATTTTAATACCTACTCCAAATTTTTCTTTTGTTTCCTTTACTGCTTGCTCAATATACAGATTGAATAACATTGGGGAGAGGCTACGACCCTGTCTCACTCCCTTCCCAACCACTGCTTCCCTTTCATACCCCTCGACTCTTATAAATGCCATCTGGTTTCTGTACCAATTGTAAATAGCCTTTCACTCCCTGTATTTTACTCCTGCCACCTTCAGAATTTGAAAGAGAGTATTCCACTCAACATTGTCCAAAGCTTTCTCTAAGTCTACAAATGCTAGAAACGTAGGTTTGCCTTTTCTTAATCTAGCTTCTAAAATAAGTTGTAGGGTCAGTATTGCCTCACGTGTCCCCATATATCTACGGAATCCAAACTGATCTTCCCCGAGGTCGACTTCCACCAGTTTTTCCATTTGTCTGTAAAGAATTCGCGTTAGTATTTTGTACCTATGATTTATTAAACTGATAGTTCGGTAATTTTCACATCTGTCAACACCTGCTTTCTTTGGGATTGGAATTATTATCTGAAAAGTATGTAATGTTAATTACATTAATGAGAGTTGTTTAATTTTCCAGAATATGAAATTTTTTAAATATTTTTTTAAAAATTATACTAACAACTATGTATTGTTTGTAGGCTATGGCTTGAGTATGGACTCTATAGTCTGAAATTAGTGACTAAAAATATAAATTTTTGAATGCAACTGTGACAGAAATGGGAAAAAAATGAACTTAGTAATCCAAGTAGCTTGGCCTCGCTCCTACATTATGTTGGAACTTCATAAATATTTTTATTTATTTATAAAATGTTTGTATGCACACTCACCTCTGCATTTAAGGTCCCTGGCGCCAGGCCCTGAATATTCAGACAATGAGCTGCCTGAAGCAAAGACGGCAACTGGTTAGGATCCACACTAACCTCTCCCCGATACACAAATTCTAGCAGAGCTTCCAGATCGTGCGCTGTCACTCCAGCAAGCATGACCACAGGATGCTGACAAGGTGTGCTCTATTTTAGAAAAATGATCTTGTCAGATACAAAAGATAAGAATATTATATTTACAGTTTATACAGAATCAAAAAGTAATAATAAGTTCATGAGTTTCAGATCGAGAACTTTTATTGGAAGAAACATAAATATACTGTATAGTATGAGTAGGAGACAGAACAAGGAGTAACTTACAGTTTGCTGTGAAGAAAGTTAAGAGACTCAGGGGGAACAAAAATTAAATGTGGTTGTAGGGAACAAAGGGTAATTCAAGCATAAAGAGATGTGTTCAACCTATCACTTACAAGGAATCTATTCTCCCTTTAAAACTTTTTCCCTGTCTCTTTTTACATCCATTTTTGTTTGCAACATAACACATAAATCTTTCCTTCTTGACATTCTGGAAGCAACACTTCTGTGTGTGTGTGTGTGTGTGTGTGTGTGTGTGTGTGAGAGAGAGAGAGAGAGAGAGAGAGAGAGAGAGAGAGAGAGAGAGAATGCATTTGATACAGGCTAGACCATGGTGTGGTGACCGCCACATAGTTCACATATCATTTAGTTTCTGCAGGAATTGGGTTTTTCATCTGTCGATATGTCAAGGATGTAACACGAGTACCATAATTCAGGGAAACCACTAAACTCAAATGCCATGTGTAACAAGGCATTCAAGGTGGTAGTTATTAACTACCACAGATTGCATCAGCATATAGATAACCCATAGTGCTGCAAATCACTCATCATTTTTACATTATCCAATGGCTGGTGATCAGCCGTACTCCCAGTAGCCTCACAATGGAGAATAGAAGCCGCTGCTCTAAAAATATATCTCTGCTCACAAGTAACAGGACACAGATATCAATATGGGTGCCAAAACATGTCCTCTGGATGCTCAAAATAAAGAATGGTTCCCTGGTGTCATAGGTCATGTTAAATATTTACGTCACATTCTAAGGTCTGCGGTCCTTTGGCGATGTGAAAAATTTAAGCTTCTAAGTCAATGCAATGAAAAGAAACAGTCATATATGTCAAATATTCTGATACTCACAAACTCACTCATCAAAACCTATAGTGTACTTCCCGTTGACTTAGAATCATGAAATTTCATATGAAAAAAAATTCTCACAGTATAAGTAAAGGAAAAAAATAAAAATTATTAATCAGTAATTCCACCACACCAAAGATATTTTTGCCATTTGTCAGCTGTCTGTTAAAGCCCCTTTCTTCTCAGAAATGAGTGAAATATCATGTTGAAACTTATGTTAAATACTAAGCTCTATGGTCTCTTGGCAGTGTAAAAAATTTAAGATTCTAAGTCAATGCAATGTATATCAAATATTTTGATACTCACAAACTCACTCATCAAAACCTATAGATAAGCTACTGATATACTTGTTGGTCCTGGTGGTCTAGCATAAATCGTGTACCTGAAAAACCAGAAGGTTGTGGGATAGTCTCAGCCAGACCACAGATTTTTCAATCTTCATTTTAACCTAGCTTTTTTCTCTCAACAATATGAGGAGTTTCCAGAAACAATATGTAGTTTGGATTCAATGTTAAACTGTAGATCCACTTTCTCTGCACTAGGTTAGGGACACACAATATGCAGTACTGGTGTCCAATAGAAAGACTTGCACTAAGCCACTGAGACACACAAAATTATCATCATTATCATCATTATATACAGGGTGTCTCATTTATCTTGACCATCCTAAATAACTGTTTGACCAGATGCAAATTACAAAATGTTTCAAGCAGATGTTCTTTAGCCGTCAGGGGGACATCAATCAGTATGATTGCCTTCGTTGTAGCTTTGTTTTTTTACAAAGATATGAACATCAGTATGACTTTTTTAAATGGCACCCTGTATTTTTTGTTCAGTAATTCATTTCCTCTCCTAAAGAACTATTCAAAACTGTATCACAGTGTACCATTCACTGAAACACAACGTTATTAATTACATAACACAACAATGACATTGACGCTCCATGCGCTTAGTGCAGGTACTCGGGGTAATGGAACACATCCACATGCTGACGTTGACAGAAGACAAATGTAAACATAAGTAGAATGCACACCAACAAAGAGAAGGTAGAAATGCTACTCATCTATGAGGAATGTAAGGTAGCAGAACAGTAATTACAATACTGTTTTCTTATGTACGGGTACATTTAGTACAGTAGTTTAGTGCTTTTAACTACTGTTGCATAGAGTAGGCATACAGTAAAGGCTGTCCTTCCAGTTTCTTTTATTGTTGTTGTTGAAGGCAGGCGAAATGCTACGCAAGCAGAGGAACTGTATAGAGAGCGATATCCTGACAAGAACCCACCTTCCCGACAGTTGTTTTGTCATCTTGTTGTGACACTTCAAGAAACGGGAAGTTTCAACCCACGACAATGCACGTCATAGCAATCGCACAGACGAAGCTGCCGAAGTTACTGTTCTCGCTTCTGTTGCTATGAATCCACATGTAAGCACACGACACCTTGAACACAAGATTAGCATTCTTAAAACCAGTGTACATCGTATTCTTACATGTCCCCAGTCCCATCCTTACCACGTACACCTACATCAAGAATTGCATGGGAATGATACAACCCGAACTTCTTCTCCAATGTTCTATTTACCGATGAATGTTCCTTCTCAAACAAAGGACAGGTAAATACAAGGAACATGCATTATTGGTCCAGCGACAACTCATGATGGCTTAAGGCCTGGCCAGACAGAATGTGGCCTGGCCGTCCGGCCAGTGGCCTTGAGCCGCAGCCGGCAGGCCGCACTGTTGAATCGCTCGTTACTGTATGGCGGCGGTCACACAGAGTGCGGCTTTGCCGCACCGGCATACGGCCTGCCGCACCGGCCGCCGCCGGGTTGTCACAGATTACAGATTCGCCGCAAGCCGGAGCGGCTGCTTGCCTCTGTTGGCGCATTCAACCGCTCTGCTGTCACATTGGAAGCAGCGGCGTGAGGCGGTTTTTGTCTTGCAGCTCGTAGTGCATGCATCATGGACACAGAAAGACTTACAGAGGAGATGAGAGAATACAACTTTTTGTCTGATACACGCGATTTGGAGGTAGAATACTTTTGCCCTCGATATACTCATGATAGAAAGCTGAATTCTCAGAAATAGTGTTGTCGCTGTGACGTCCATAACTTCCAATATCAACTACTGTAAACTCCGTAGTATGGATCAACGATCGCCAGGAGAACTAGCTAAAAGAACTGTTCGTAACAGAAGAACTGGGATCCACTATCCTTCGGGCATTTTAACCTGATACGCTTTCCGTCTATGCTTCCAAGGCAGTTCGGAAACCCCCAAAGTTCTAGAAATCCTCCTTCAGATTTCTTCCACATCTGTGTTGTAGAAGTATGTAAATACTTGGGCTGTAGAACAGTCCATATTGCCTGGCACACTTATTTCACAATATCTGAGACTGTTGAATGTCCTATCCGAAAAGTAAAAGCTATGGTCTGGTGACTATCGCCTGTAGTCAAGTATCTGGAAAAGATTAAAATCTGTTATGCCGATAGAACGAATGGATAAGTTAACGACCAAAGATATGTTTAAATTCAGTGACAGTGGTATGAATACAATGAAAGAAAACAATCTATTAAGTAGAAAGTTCTCTCTAGCGGGACATACGGAACTAGATGTTAGTATCGTTTGCTGTATTCGTAAACACTGCAAATAAATTTATCACTCCACTCGTAACTACGTTGTGGGATAGCACTTTCTTCCGCCGAATCTTTCATCTGTACAGCAAAACTGAAATGGAATAATTTATATGACTTCTATTTCAAGCACAAAGAGGCCACAAACGGTAAAACGTACCTCAAACAAACGTCTGGTCTGTGCCTTGTATCAACTGGCTTTCTCCGGTTCGTTGTGCAGTTCTCGGTGCTACCTTTTTATCAGCCGATGCATTTCCTCGAAACATTTTCGCGACATACGAAAAGATTTGAAGAACCTATCTTCGTCAGACTTTAGATCAATACACAGACGATGGTATTCTCCTAAGCTTTCTTTCATGCTATCAATGTCGTGCACCCAACATCTCTTCTTGGTGCCATTTCGTATTGCTAGTGCAAGCTTCTCATTTCTGCAATTCAAAAGAGAGAGAGAGAGAGAGAGAGAGAGAGAGAACTCGCACATCTAACGTGTCCCGCGTGAATATTCCAAATCGTCTAACGCAAGACAATCGCGCTATGCAAGCAAGCTTAATAATGGATTTCGGCCCCTTCCACAGTGTAACAGCTGACGCATCAAGAGTCGCTGCGGCCGGCCGGCCGTCGCCTGTGTGGCGTCCCTGGCCGCTGACGGGCCCGGCCCGCCGCTGCGCCGTCCGTCGCTGCGGCAGGCCGGATTCTGTCTGGCCAGGCCTTTAGACAGGTGGAACATCAGCATCAATGTAGAGTTAACGTCTGGTGTGGGATGCTTGGTACTACAATTATTGGCCCTTATTTCATCAATGGTAGTCTAAAAGGCACAGCGTATGCCAACTTCCTCAGACGAATTCTTCCTTCTCTTCTGGATGAAGTGCCGCTAAGAAGCAGAATGCTTTAATGTGGTATCAACACAATAGATGTCCAGCACTTAATGCCTTGCGTGCACGTCATGCTCTGAACTGAAGTATCGTGCCTGATGGACTGATCGAGGAGGGACAGTTACTTGGCCTCCTAGGTCTCCTGATTTAAATCCTCTTGACTTTTTTCTTTGGGGATGCATTAAAGACGTTGTCTATCATGATATTCCAACAACTCCAGAGGACATGCAGGAACATATCATGCTTGCTTGTAATTCTCTTCAGCAGGCAACACTGGAAGCAGTAAATAATTCTTTCATCCAATGAGTGCACCAGTATATCGGTGTCCATAGTCACCACTTTGACCACCTTTGAATGTTCTACCTCTGGGAAATGGTACAGGAAAGTCAAAGTCAATTTTGTGTTATGTTTTTACTTGGTTTTCATTTGTTTTCTGACAACTCCAGCAACTGGATGAGTTTGTGATCCCGGGCTCAAAGTCAATGTTGTGTTAATAATGTTGTGTTTCAGTGAATAGTACACTGTGATACATTTTTGAATATGTCTTTAGGAAAGGAAATGAATTACTGAATAAAAAGTACAGCGTGCCATTTAAAAAAGTCATACCACTGTTCATATCTTTGTACAAAACAAAGCTACAATGAAGGCAGTCATGCTGATAGATGTCCCCCTGATGGCTAAAGAACATTTGCTTGAAAAGTTTTTTAATTTGCATCTGGACAAACATTTATTTAAGGTGGTCAAGATAAATGGGACACCCTGCATATTACATAATTAAGATTGTACAGAAACCTGGAGTGTGAATCCTACTCATACCTGCGCAGTTCTTTTTTTTCCCTGAAACTCTCACTTTCCGCACAGACATGAAAATCCATACCTTCTCCTGGGCTGTATCTAAATGGCCAGTGTCTGGCGTTATAATGCTCTCAGTCTTCCTCCTGAGTGTCCAGGATGCATAAGTGAGCCAGCTGCCTTGCTCAAATGGCTGGCTCTGAGCACTATGGGACTCAACTGCTGAGGTCATTAGTCCCCCCAGCTGCCTTGCTTCTTCAGTCCAGGTGATGAGGCTTTTCACTTTGTCATCTTAAATATTGTCACTGAAAGAGGAACAGTGTTCCATAGTCATTTTGGCCTCATGACCAGGGAGCCTTTAGTGCCTTGCTTCGCTGTTTTGTATGCCAATGTCACAACAGGCAATACTGTATCCTGATCTCTGTGTTTGACATCAATGTATGTCTAGAGGATACCTACTAACACCTTACTGAAGTGTTCTGTGAGGCCATTCATGTGTCAATGGTAGGCAGCTGTCAACCTGTGGATGATGTTGCTACTTGAAAGTACCTCTGCTACTTGTCTCAACTGAAAAACTTCTGCACGATCAGAGGCCATGATAAGGGGTGCTCCATGCTTCAAAATGGTACCTTCTACAAGGAACTTTGTAATTACTGGAGCTTTGACAGTCAGCACAGCTTTGGCGACAGGGTAGTGAATGCAGACTATTATCCGTTGATTCCTGTTTGCCAACTTTGGGAAACTCCCAAAGACACCGATTCCAGTTCTGTGGAATGGCACCACTGCAGGTGGAATTGGTTCCACGTGCCCTGAGGTAATTCTAATATATTTTTCCATCACTGACATTCCTTACTGTGGTTCACATAGTGTCTTACCAGATAGGTACAGATTTGTGCAGTGATACCAATGTCTGATTCTGTCTAGATTCTTCAAAAATCCCAGGTGACCAAATGTTGGGGCATCACGGAAATACTTCAGGATAACTGGCCACATATGAGTTGGGATGATGAACAACCAATACCATCCCACTGGAACACAGTTACTCTTATATGATGCTCCATTTACTAATTGAAATTTTCCTGTTTCTCCTCCTTCAAGGCTTCTATGGTTTTCAGCAGTGTTTTATCTTCCCTCTGTTCAGCAGCAATGTAATTCAATTTGGTGAAGACCCAGATTTCATCCATGATGCTAGGTTCCACTAAATGATTCCCTGAAAGGCAGTCAGTGTGCTTGAGTTTCCATCCACTTTTGTTTATCACTGTGATGTTTTGCTCCTGAAGCCTCCGTGTCCATTCAACAGTTGTCTCAATGGATCCTTCAGGCTAGTCAGCTAGCAGAGAGAATGGTGGTCCATCACAACAATGAATACTTTGCCAAATAAATACAGTCATTGTGGTGTCACCGCCAGACACCACACTTGCTAGGTGGTAGCCTTTAAATCAGCCGCGGTCCGCTAGTATACGACGTACCCGCGTGTCGCCACTGTCAGTGATTGCAGACCGAGCGCTGCCACACGGCAGGTCTAGAGAGATGTCCTAGCACTCGCCCCAGTTGTACAGCCGACTTTGCTAGAGATGGAACTGACAAATAGCGCTCTCATTTGCCGAGACGATAGTTAGCATGGCCTTCAGCTACGTCAATTGCTACGACCTAGCAAGACGCCAGTATCATTTAATATTTATCTATGGATGCCTGTACCGTCAGACCGATGTTCTCCAATTGTGGATTAAAGTTAAGTATTCCCAGAGCTTCGTACTTTATTTATTAGACTCAACTCCTTTAACTGTTCCAGACCTCACACCAGTCTGCGTGAGCTTAAATGCGTGCATTTCGGCCTCCTCTAGCAACACGGTGTTGGCTCTTCTGCCAACACAATAGTCATAACATGCTGATGGCCCAAACAATTGCAAGACATTCTTTCTCGGTTGCAGTTCAGTTCATCTCAGATTCAGAGAGTACTCTGAAAGAATTAGTTATTACCTTTTTAGCACCTTTCTGACTCTGCACTAGAACTGCATCTACCCCATAACTGCTAGTGTGGGTGGAAGTTCTGTCCTATCTTTCTTGTCATACAATGCTAGGACTGGAGAAGATTTCAGTGTTGTCTTAAGAACAAGAAAGGATCCATATTGCAATGACTTCCAGGAAAATTTGACATCTCCTGCAGTATTTCTTGCAAGAGACATGCCTCAGTACAGAATTCCTTTATGACTTGCCAGTAGTATGAGCACATCCTGAGAAAACTTCTCACATCATGAATGTGACAAGGAACTAGAAAATCTGTGACCGCTCTTATTTTCTGTGGATCAGGATGGACTCCATCACCATTCACTAGATGCCCTAAGTTCTTTACTTTTTTGGTAACAAAAAGATGCTTTTTCATATTCATACAGAGTCCTGCTGTCCGAAAACAGTTCAACACTGTTGTCAGGTGGCCTAGATGTTCTTCAAACACCTTCAAAGAAATGACAATGTCATCTAGACAGTGAAACATCATCATCCATTTAAGGTGTCGAACGAGGTTGTTCAAAGGTGGTCGGAGCATTATGCACGCCAAATGGCATAACTTTAAAACCAAAGAGGCCATTAGTAGTTTTGAAGGTCTCTCTTCCTCATCAACTTCGATTTGCCAGTAGCCTTTCCATAGTTGAGAAATAAGTTGGTCCTTTCAAGCAGTCTATGCAGTTCTCTATGTGTGGCACTGGGCAGACACCTTTCTTTACAATTTTGTCCACTTGATGGTAGTCGACACAGAAAAGCCATGTGCCATGCTTCTTCTTCAGAAGGCCCATAAGGACAGGACCGACCAACAACTCTCTGAAGATTCAGCGACGTCATCTTGCAGCATCTTCTCTATTTCCTCCATCATTCAGCCGGCGACATTCTATGTGAGAACTGGCTAAATGGTGGATGATCACCAATGTTGATACAGTGTTTTACAATGGGCTGCTTTGTCTGTCTTTTCTCCAACCCAGATCTGAAAGCATCCAAAAATTGACACAAAACAAATATCACTCACTGACATTGTTCCTCAGTCAGGGCTGATCATATGGTCAGTACTACAGTAGCTCCCTCCCCTGCATTGTCTGTAGTGGTAGTGGAACACGATTCTTCATCGATGACACTAAGCTGCCTGGAGTACTTTGGCTGTCCCTACACACACACACACACACACACACACACACACACACACACACACACACACACACCTTTACAGATGAGTAGTGGCTGTTCACGACAATTAGTGATCCAAAGTCATCCTTGACAAACTACAATGCTTATGATTGGTGCTGACATGTCAGTTTCTTTTGTGAGCCTGAGTAGCTTCAGTTGACAAAAGCTTCACAGTTTAACTGAGCATCTCAATTGATGACTGGAACTCAACTTGTTGATCGCAGCGGGTTAAAAACATCTTCAACAGCAAACAACCAACAACAGCAATATTTGTTGTTTGTGCTTGTGATAATAGCTTAATCTCTAAGCTTCCACAGTTTTAGACTGTTTGTGATACCTGCAAGAAGTCTCATCCACAAACAGCATCATGGCTACATTCTGTTAAAACAACAAACTTTAAGGACTGTCACTGATAGTTATTCTTGTAATATACGTTCCTATAGGCTGGACCTATTTGCCATTTGCAACCTTCAGCACAATCGCTTTCACATCACACAACTTAGTATTCTTTATTTGGTGATGATAATCACTCAACATTAAAGAAAAAGAAGCCCCTGAATCAACTAGTATGGTGGCCTCACCTCAATCGATGGTCAATTCGCATAGTTTTCCTGAAATCGGTGACTAAGAGAGTGGCTGGTATCTCTATGCAGCAATGGGAATGGCCACAGTGTGTTCATAAACGACCCTGTCCCGAGTACAGCAATGAGCTCTGCCCCCCAGGTCAACTATGATCATCTACAGTTGATGACGATTAAGGGCTTAAAAGGACTACGCTACTTGGTTAGCGCTCTCCTGATTCACAGAAAAATGAACCAAAAAGATATGAAACAAGAAAAGGAGAATTTTCAGTCCTAGGGTCTGTCACCATGTCATTGAGGTTGAAAATGTGCATGACAGTATCTTTACCAGAATAATTAAAAGTGACATAAAACCCAGGAGCTAAGGACTGTAGCTGGTCTCTGAAGGATATGTCACAAATGGTCACCATAGTCAGTACAACTCCAGTGGGGCGAGAAACTAATATGGGGTAGGAAATACATACTGTTCAGACTAGAGGCAAATTAGCTTAAACAGTTGAATAAATAACATCCCTAAATAAAAGTTTGGAAATGCACAACAGTGCCAATTGAGAAATAGACTGAGAGCACTTGGGACACACATCACATCCATTCACAACAACTGCAGATACTGGTTGTATAGGTGCATTAAATTTTGTTATAAAATCCATTTCCCCTCAGGAAATGTTGGATTCTGATAGCTGCTAACCTATCATTCATAAATGTCCAGGATCAGCTAACAGTGACACTCAGTGAGAATATAGGCGATTGTGAGAGGACTACCACAGCTTCACTGAGGGGAGTCCTTTTGACCCAGAAAGGACTCATGGGTAAATCTGGTGTGACTGACACAGTCAGCACAGTACGATTGCATCTTTCCAAGAGGGCTGAAAAAAAGTATGCCGTGCCTTGGTGGCATGACTTGCTTGCATTGATAAGGTTGTGATAGCCTGACATTCCATATCCCAAGTTTTCAAAATGCAGTGTCACAGCTGCAATAAGTAGTCTGTGACTGATACTCTGAATTTGACTTTGTCTCCTGTGGTTGTCTTTTAGCTTATTTGCCAGCGAGTTCATTTCCCAGAATACCCACATAGTTTGGTGTTCAGATGAATGTTACTGTTGTACTGGAGCTGTGGAGATTAACTGGAAAGTCTTTGATGTTAAGTGACTCAAACATCTTGATGTAGCTCTGAGATACGCCTTGAAAGCAGTTCATGGGGTTGCTACAAACCAGGAAGACTTTTGTGCCAAGAGTTCTAATGTTCTGCAGAGCCAATAATACCGTGACCACCTCTGTAGTGTATACACTGCAAGCGTTCGACTGAGAATACCTCTCATGGCCCCTTACATGTGCAAAAGCACAACTGACCATCACTCATACATGTCAAATTTGGGTAGCTATGGAGAACCAAATTGTACAGGTGTCTGAGAATAGTAGAATCAGCATTTTTCATAGGACCACAAGAGACATCCATCTGAATCATAGGACAGGGTACATACCATGAGGGATGCTGGGTGGGAACCCTACGAACACAGAGAAGAGGGGGCAGTGTGAGGTCCTTGTATGGAGGTTCAAATTGTATCTCAGCTGATTAAGCCATTTTTGGAAACAGTCTGAACTGATAGTTGTGAATTAAAGTCAAGTAACATGGATGGGTAGGTATCTGACAGATTGTGACTGCACAGTTTGCCAATAGTTGCTGGTAGCTGACCCTTAGTAGAGAGAGATCAGCTTCCACCAGTAAGCTTTCTACAGGGCTTGTATGGAAAGCTCTAGCTGCTAACTGCAAACCACTGTGATGGACAGGGTCTAACCAGTTCAGTATTGATTATGCTGCTTACCTGTAAGCAACACACCCATAATCCAGGCAAAATAAAATAAGAGCTTTGTAGAATCACAGAAGGGTGCAAGTCTTTCAATTAGACGCCACTTCGGCGACTTGCACATTCTGTGACCCAGGAAGTGCTGCTGAGAAATCGGAGGGTATTAAGTTTCCTCAGGCATTTTTCCTTGATATGTTTTTAATTTTCATACTGATTTGTTGTGTTCCCAATTTCTCATTTATTTTAGCTGGGAACTTGTTAAGTAACTGCACTAGAGCATGTGACTGCACTATGAAGCAGGGAGAAATTGGCAAAAGGTTTAATGAAAATTATTTTTGAGGCTTAAATGAGATTGTACAACTCACAATATATCTGAAATTGATTTTTATTATCAGGAACAAAAACACATTAGGTATAACTGTATTAAAAATGTAAATGTCTTGTGACTAGGGCCTCCCATCGGTTAGACCGTTCACCGGGTGCAAGTCTTTCAATTAGACGCCACTTCGGCGACTTGCACATCGATGGGGATGATTTGATGATGATTAGGACAACACAACACCCAGTCCCCGAGCGGAGAAAATCTCCTACCCAGCCGGGAATCAAACCCAGGCCCTTAGGATTGACATTCTGCCGCGCTGACCACTCAGCTAGCAGGGGCGGACGTAACTGTATTGAGAGTCAGTGTAAGAATTACAACACACTTACACCTCTTCAAGAAATGTGGTTACTTATTTGACACAACATTCTTACAACTTGCTTTTGTTGGATAAATACTTTATTTGCTTTAGGTGCATTAGCCAGAAGATAATCCCATAAGTTGGTAATTTACACTGAAGAGCCAAAGAAACTGCTACACCTACCAAATATTGTGTAGGGCTCCTGTGAACACACAGAAGTGCCACAACACGACATGGCATGGCATGGGGTTGACTAATGTCTGAAATAGTGCTGGTGGGAATTGACACCATGAATCCTGCAGGGTTGTCCATAAATGCGTAAGAGTGTGAGGGGGTGGAGATGTCTTTTAAACAGCACATTGCAAAGCAACCATATATACTCAATAATGTTCATGTCTGGGGAGTTTGGTGGCTAGTGGAAGTGTTTAAACTCAGAAGAGTGTTCCTTGAGCCACTCTGTAGCAATTCTGGACATGTGGGATGTCTCACTGTCCTGCAGAAATTGCCCAAGTCTGTCAGAATGCAAAATGGACATGAACAGATGCAGGTGAACAGACAGGATGCTTACGTATGTGTCACCTGTCAGAATCGTATCTACATATTAGGGGTCCCATATTACTCCAACTGCAGATGCCCCACATCATTACACAGCCTCCACCAGCTTGAACAGTCCCCTGGTGACATGCAGGGTCCATGGATTCATGAGGTTGTCTCCATACCCACACACATCCATCCGCTCGATACAATTTGAAACGAAACTCGTCCGACCAGGCACCATGTTTACATTTGTCAAAAGACCAATGGTGGGGCTGACAGGCCTAGGCATGTGTAAAGCCCATATTGATGATGTTTTGTTGAATGGCTCGCACGCTGATTCTTGTTGATGGTCTAGCATAGAAATCTGCAGCAATATGCAGAAGGAATACACTTCTGTCACATTGAGCGATTCTCTTCAGTGTTCATTGGTCCCATTCTTGCAGGATCTTTTTCTGGCTGCAGCAATGTCAGAGATTTGATGTTGTACCAGATTCCTGATATGGTCGTATGGAAAATCCCTACTTCATCGCTACCTTGGAGATGCCTTAAATCTTGATAACATGCCATCTAGCAGCAGTAACCTATCTAACCAGACACTTATTGTCTTATGTAGGCACTGCTGACTGCAGCACCGCATTCTGCCCGTTTACATATCTCTGTATTTGGATGTGTGTGCCTATACCAGTTTCTCTGGCACTTCAGTGTAGTACTGGCACCTAGCAGAAAGACTTGTAACCTAATTTGCAAACAAATGAACACAGTTACTGTGACATCTCACCTTTGAACACTGGTAAGGACAAGGGCTGCCACTAAAACTCCAGCAAAGCATTCACTGTGATTTACTTTGTGTAGGTATGGGGAAAATTTCTTCCACCAGTCAAAGGTAATTCGTAAATGGAGTACCCCAGCAGATCCCAATTCATTTGGAACATCCAAAAATCTAGCTCAGATATCACACATGTCAGTGACTACTCAGAACAATGAAGCCCAGAAATCTGAGGCATAGAACCTCATACAGTCAGTGGGTAACACTAAGGAGAGATCTGCAAAGCAAATCTTACACCACATTCTAGTGTGGCCAAGTCTAAAGCTTTTCTCCAGCATTTAGTGTCCGTATCACAAAGAGATAACAGCAGGTAACTAATGAATTTAGAGACATGCTACTAGTATCATATCAAGTTGGTACAGCCCAAACGAAACTGTAAAACACATTCTCGTGGAAATTAAGTGGGAAAGCTGACACTGTTCTTGTAAAACATTGTTGTTGTCATGATCTTCACTCTTAAGACTGGTTTGATGTAGTTCTCCATGCCAGTCTATCATGTGCAAGCTGCTTCATCTCTAAATAACTAATGCATGCTACATCCATTCGCACATGGTTACTGTAGTCAAGCCTAGGTCTTCATCAATAATTTTAACCCCTCCATACTTCCATCCAAATCAAACTGGCATATCTTTGATGCCTAAAGTTGTGCACTACCAACCCATCCCTTATTTGGTCAAGTTGTCCCATAAATTTCTTTCTTCTTCAATTTGATCCAGTAATGCCTCGTTACTTACACAAACCACCCGTCTAATCCAACATTCTTCTGCAACACCACATTTCAAAAGCTTCTATTCTCATTTTGTCTAAACTGTTAACATTATTTCACTTCCATACAACACTACACTCCACACAGTAATCTTCAGAAAAGATTTCCCCAACATTTCAACTTGTATTTTATGTTACAAAATTTCTCTCTTGCTGAAAATGTTTTATTCCTATTGCCGATCTGCACTATACCCCTTCCACTTTGATCATCATCAGTTATTCTGCTGCCCAAATAGCAAAACGCATCTACTACTTTTAGCGTGTGTTTTCCTAAACTACTTTCCTGATTGAATTCAGCAACACTCCATTAGGATGTTTTACTTTTGTTGATATTCATCTTATAGTCCCTCTTCAGGACACTATCAATTCCATTCAAGTGATCTTCAAAGCCCTTTGCTGATGTCATCTTCCTAAATTTGAAAAGTTACATTGCCCTTATTTTTCATATTACAAATTTCTCCTTTGTTTCCTTCTGATTTTCCCTGAGGTTATCTTCGAGTCATATCTTCTGTTCCTCTGAACAAATTTGCATCAGTGTTTTCCTACTATGGCCTGTAAGTCACACCAGTCAGCACCTATTTCTTTCGAACAGGGATTAACACATTTTTTCTGTTTAGCTTGATTAGTTTTTATATTTCCTCCTTTCCAAGGATCTCTACAGGATCTGTAATGATAATGCTACACTTCACATATTGTTTTAAATATATTCAGTGTCAAAGCATCATTCAGTCTTATGACACTTGAGTGGAGTGACACGGTGATGTCTTTCTGGTGCCCATGGGAGGTCACATTTCGTCGTACTTGAAGACTGGTGGAGAAAGTGTGGAGGCCTTTCAAATTTTGAAACCATTAAATGTAGTTGAAAAATCTAAGGAATGGGTGAATGTACAAACCAGTAAGGAAGGGACAATCATTGTAAATAAATGTTTGTATTAATGAACACTACGGATGCCTCACTTTTTCTCACCGCAAATGATTAACAGTATATTTCTGTGTGTTCTGCCGAGTTGTTGTTTCCATTTTATGCATCATATTTTCACGACCGAACCAGCCATTTTCTTCTGGTCCTGCAACTTTTGTAGTTATGTGCACTTGCTGCCTAGAATCCAACCAGACGAAGTACTGTTGGTCCCACTACACTATTTATATCAAAGTTTGATTCTTGACACCCACCACATCCTTTCATGTTTTTTTGTTTTTCAGAACTCTTAACGAAATTTTGTTAAATGTATTCTCTCAGTGTTTTTTAACTGTGGTGGATGTGATGCCTGATGAGATTTTCATAAATTAAGTGCTGGACTCCAAACATTATTTAAAGTCAAACCGCCATCCCTGTTTACTAGGTTTCTTACATATTTATTTCGACAGAGTCCTTACTTATGGTGCACAACAAATTTTATGTCTGTGCCCCATTACTGGTCTCATTTTATTTCATTTCAAGATCACATTCAAGGCTGTGCTTGCATACAGCTGATCTGCTTGGTAGTTTCAGTCAAGTTTGTCACTGTTGTACTTAGCATCTCTCCTTGAGCCACAAAAGACAAGCTGCATTTGCATGGAGTGTGACACACACCTGGCTTTTGGAGAACATTGCAAAGAATACTTTTTATGCTAGCTTAAGGGAGCAAAATACAATGGATGCTATGTTTTCATAGGACTACCAATCTTTCCAGCATAAGGTGAGAATCTATGTTTGGCTTATCTTCCTCAGTTTCAATCTCTGCCTCTTTCTAACATTTTCTTAATTTTGAACACCATTCATTCAGTTTGCTGATCTGAGAATCCATTCCTTCAGAATACTACTCTTAGGTGCAAATTTTCTGGTGAGGCTCTCCTTGTCTGAAAGTGCTTGAGCTCTATGTTCCAGAGTTCTTACCGACAATGTCAGTACACAAACGGGGACTAGCGATTATGATTCATTATAGCAATTATGGTTACAAAAGGTAATACATCAATCAATAAGGCTAGGAGAGTGTTTGTGCTACATAGAGCAGATAAGCAGTTATTAACATCTCACTTAGACAGTGAATTGGCATCACTTGGTTCCAGTAAGATGGATGTAGAGGAATTATGGGCACAGTATGATCAGATTGTAAATAACGGTCTGGAGAGTTACGTGCTTAGTAAGTGGATGAAGGATGGAAAAGACCCACCATGGTTCAATAATGAAATTCAGCAAATGCTGAGAAAGCAGAGGCTGGTGCACTCTACATTCAAAATGGGATGCACAAATGACACCAAGTGAAGGTTAGCAGAGATTCGCATGTCTGTGAAAAGATCTATGCGTGAAGCATACAACAACTACCACTGTCACACCTTAGCAAAAGGTAGCAGAGACGACGAGAAAATTCTGGTCATACGTAAATCACTAAGCGGGTCTAAGGCTTCCATTTAGTCACTTGTTGACCAGTCCGATGTGCCAGTTGAAGATAGCAAAACAAAAGCCAAAGTTTTAAATTTCACATTCAAGAAATTGTTCACACTGGAGAACCGTACAAACATACCATCATTTGACCATTAGACAGACTCCCGTATGGACGACACAGAAATAAGCATACCTGGCACAGAGAAACAACTGAATGATTTGAAAACAAATAAATCACCAGGTCCAGATGGAATCCCAGTTTGATTTTACAAAGAGTACCTTACGGCATTGGCCCCTGACCTAGCTTGCATTTATTATGAATCTCTCGCCCAACACAATGTCCCAAGTGACTGCAGAAAAGGCGGAAGTGACAAAATCATATAAGAAAGGTAAAAGAACGGAACCGCAAAATTACAGACCAATATCCCTAATTTCTGCCGATAAAATTCTTTCTGGGTTTGCAACCGCATTGTCAATATGTAAAACTACCAATGGTTCGGCCACTGCTGCAGGTGACCTCCTTCAGGGTGTTTTGTTTACTGTAAACAAAACACCCTGAACATCATCACTTGCAACAGTGACCGAAACGTTGTTTTTTTTAACATAATGACAATGCGGTCACAAATGCAGAAAAATTTTATTGACTGTTACAATGGCCGCGGAAGCCTACGTTTATATCCCTAACTTCTGTTTGCTGCAGAACCCTTGAACATAGTCTCATTCGAATATAATAAACTTTCTTGGTTTTAGACAGCATCACTCGTGCAAAACTCAGCAGGCTCTTTTCTCACATGATATACTGAGAACTATTGATGAAGGGCAACAGACAGATTCAATATTTCTACATTTCCGGAAAGCATTTGACATTGTGCCCCATTGCAGACTGTTAATGAAGGTTCAAGCATATGGAATAAGTTCACAGATATGTGAGTAGCTCAAAGACATCTTAAATAATAGAAACCAGTATGTTGTCCTCGACAGTGAATGTTCATCAGAGACAGGGGTATCATCAGGAGTGCCCCAGTGAAGTGTTCTCTATATACATAAATGATTTTGTGGACAGGTTGGGCAGCAATCTGTGGTTGTTTGCTGATGATGTTGTGGTGCATGGTAAGGTGTCGAAGTTGAGTGAGTATAGAGTCATTTAAATATCTGGGCATAACACTGCAAAGCAATATAAGGTGGAACGAGCATATGAAAACGATGGTAGGGAAGGGTGAATGGTAGACTTCGGTTCATTGGGAGAATTTTTGGAAAGATTGGTTCTCTTGAAAAGGAGACAACATATAGGACATTGTGCAACCTATTCTTGAGTACCATTTAAGTGATTGGGATCCGTACCAGGTAGGATTGAAAGAAGACATCAAAGCAATTCAGAGGCGGACGGCTAGATATGTTACCAGTAGGTTCGAACAACACGTAAGTGTTATGGAGGTGCTTCAGGAACTCAAATAGGAATCCTTGGAGTGAAGGTGATGTTCTTTTTGAGAAACACTATCAGGAAAATTTAGACAACCGGCATTTGAAGCTGACTGCCAAACAATTCTACTGCTGACAACATACATCACATGTAAGGACCACAAAGATAAGATATGAGAAATTAGGGTTCGTACAGAGGCACACAGACAGTCATTTTTCCCTCGCTCTATTTTCGAGTAGAACATGAAGGGAAATGACTAGTAGTGGCACGCGGTAACCTCCACCATGCACTGTATGGTGGCTTGCGGAGTATCTACATAGATGTAGATATTCTAGCACTGAATTTCTTTGTGATGGATGGTGATGGCTTGAGGTGTGGAGACAGAGGTCAGTGTGTGTAGATTTTCTATACGCACTGTGGTCCAGGGAACTGTCCATTTTTCTCTTAGCTAAAACATCTAGGAAAGATAATTGGCCCTCTTTTTCAAGTTCCATTGTGTATTTTACTGGTGCTGACATAAAATCTTTATATCAGGTGATCTATTATCAAAGGAAATTCATCCAAAGTTGGAGAAGGTTTAAAGGGAATTTGTTATTTGTTTTCAACAGCTATGAAATAAATATGCATAGATATGTAGTTATGCTTCCTAGTTCACACAAAAAGTCATACAGCAGCAGGAGAAGAATTACTTTAATGATTACAAAGTATGCACAATGCATTTTGGAATTATTTCCATCTTCAGGAATCTGAGTGCACAGTTAGGACACAGACAAGAGCGTTACCAGTTGTGAGAGTACTGTAATTTGATATGACACACTACTTGGGACTCCTATGTGACTTTGTCACACCTTTATTTGTTAAGAAATAGCTGACTTATTTCAAAATGTCATTCCATTCTTGAAGAAAGTAACAAACTGTAGCCAGAGATGAACACATTGAGAAATTGCATCATGTGATAGTTAGACAAATGGAAACTAAAGTTGTAGCTAACAACTGATGCCACAGGTGAATCGGAAGAAAGAGTATGGTACACACTAGCTGAAGAATTAAGAATGATACAGTTTTATGCAAAATAGGTGCTCCATTTGTTGAATGTTGACTGTATAAACCTTCTCCAATATTGGATGAATTTATATTGATGATAAGTTACCTGTCACACAAATATTTTATGTCAGCATGGTATTCCAGTTTAACCTCAAAACACAAAACATGACTATTTCAAAAAAGAAACTGCATCAAAGATTAAGTTTATTTTTGATTTGTTTAATGTACAACATGTACCAAAATAAGGCTGAAAAAATTTTCTCCTTGTCGTCGTATGTCTGTAATTAGAATATGTTTTGCAATTCTACTATAATGTAAATTTCAGAAGAGAAACAGATTTCAAACTATGAGAATAATGGGGACTATGAGGAGTAATGAGAAAGATCCAGGTTGGACCTCTGCTCAACTACTGCATCAAGCATTCACATTAAAATGATTACTATAGTCCAGCCTTCGTCTGCTCTACAATTTTTACCTCCCACACTTCCCTACATTTGCAAATTAACTACTCCCTGGCATCTCTGGATGTCCTACCAACCTACTAATTCTTTTAATCAAGTTGCACCATACATTTCTTTTCTCCCTCATTAAATTCAGTATTTCTTCACTAGTTATCCAACTTACCCCTCTTTCCACAACAACATTACAAAGTTTTATCCAATTGGATAAAAAGTTAAAATGGATACAAATAGATATGTTAATCAAGACATTCAGTTCAATATGTTTTGCTCTCAGGAACTGTGATGACATAAACCTAAGTGTGAGGATTATTCTGAATATTTTCACTCCCTATTGTCTTCTGGAATTATCTTTTGGTGCAAGGCACCAAAAGTAAATAAGGTATTTATTCAGCATGAATGAGAAGTTATTTAAAGTAGACTACTGCAACCTTGCAGAAGCTTTCTTAAGGATCTTGGCATTCTTATGCATGCTTCACAGTTTATTTACTCCCTAATGCTTTCTGATGCTGATGATAAAATCTGTTTCTGCTGAACTGCGATCTATACAACCACAATACAAAACAAAACAAAAAATGATCATAAAAAGCAGCCTTTAACAGCTAGCATTTGCACCCTTGGGGAACTTTGTTTTATGGACATTACGCTGTGTTACAAGGCATATTACTGTGCCTAAAGCCTCAGTTCCTAAGGAAATCCTACGCAGTGATCTGATGACACCACGACCGTACCACTGAGTGGATAAAAGTAAACAGTTCAGTTTGATGATCTTGTTTAAGTTTAAAAGTGCTAGCTGAGTCTTTGTAGCCTTTGATGTTGCCAGCATTAGGAAACAACACATAAGGTTCAGAAATAGGCATCTGAGCATGGCATAATATCCATAAAACAAAAATCATCCACTGCGGCCTATTGTAGTTTCAGAGAGGAATTTCTTCTCATGTATAAGCTCTCATTAACACAAAGCAAAGAATTAGACCTTACCAATTCAAAAGAAAAATAAAAACATACTTCATTAGCAATTCCTTCTACAAATTATTTGATTATCTAGAACCAAGGAATGGAAATTCCTGTTAGCTACATAGCAAGTTGGAGTGTTCATTTTAAAGCTGCACAACGGATAGTAACATACTCCAAACTGTTCTATGTTGTTACAGAAGTAGGAAACTACTTTCTTTGAAGAACTTAAATGTAACCAAGAAAATATTTAGCTACCAACAGAAGATTTACAGCAGCTGTTTAATATAACTGAGGAAGCAACTGCTTTATTCACAGCAGCATTTTCACTGCTAATCTTGAAAGTTACACTTAGCGGCATCAGCATATATAGTATTAAGTAGTATCATGACAATGATTAAGTTTATATGATGTGCCTGTCCTTTGTTATTGCATACCTTGGCTCGTTCCATGTCCCTGCAGATTTTCCTTTATGGGATTTATGGAACACAATGAATAAATGAGAATTAACAATTAGAGTGAGGAGCGTCTGTGATGATGATGATAGGTTTGTGGAGCACTCAACTGCGTGGGTTCACCAGCGCCCAAAGTCCCAATTTTTACACAGTCCAATTTTTACACAATCCAAATTAGTCATGGTTACGAATGATGATGATGATGCTGCTGCTGCTGATGATGATGATGAAATGATAAGGACAACACAAACACCCAGTCCCTGGGCGAGGTGGAGCATCTATATCACCCACAGCAACTCTTCAGAGTAAAACAAGTGTTCACAGCAGCTAGCGAGTGAATGGACACAAAAAGCATACTGATACAAAAAGGGTTTATCATTACAACACAAAATTAACATGAGGAGGCTTCCAAGCTGCCTTCACCAGCTTTACCAGCATCTTGTCACTACCCAATGAGATCATCTCTCTTCTATTTCCTTTACTTCATTTTACACAGCTAAATGTAATACACCACTGAAAAAAAAAGCAACATCCACAGGGGCAAAGTCAAGTGATCCGACAGGGATCTCAACAAATTCAGACCAAATGAAACACACATCACATTAAAGGATGTCCAAACAGGCGCTTCAATGTATAGTGCACTTCCTTCTCTAACAGCAACGCAGGCATGTATTCTCGTGTGCAGAAAATCTTATGGTGCTAAATGGAATCCTGCGACAGATTGTCCCAAGCATCTTGCTCCTTTCGTTGCAATTCGGCAACACTTCTGACAGGCTCTGGAGAACAAGGAAGTTCCTGCTTCATCAAGTCCCATACATTTTCAAGTGGAAATAGATCTGTTTTTCTTGCTGGCCATGGCAGTAGTTGTACACCAAAAAGATCATGTTGCATAGCAGCAGCTGTATGTGAACATACAGTGTCCTGTTGAAAAAGCACTTCACTTCCTGTCAAATGAATGCAGTAATTTAGCATGGGAATAACAACCTGTGCAATGTAGTGGGTGCTTGTTACTTTACCTCGCAAAAACACCAGATGTGATCACAAGTTGTAACTGACGCCCTGCCCCCCTCCTCTCCGCCCACACACAATGAAGCCTGAGGTGGGACCTGTGTGTCATGAGCATACGCTCTCCGGAATAGGCCGCTCACCAGGTATACACCATATGCATGTATGTCCATCACTCACACAAAGACAGCTCCCACGATCATCACTGAAGACAACACAGCACCATTCCAATCTTCAGTTGACTCTTTTCCAGTAAAGGCATTCGCGATCTTAGTTCTTCTGCAAGTAGACAGTTCCTAATGATAATCTGGTGACAGCCACTGCAATATGTGCCCAAATTTCTTCCCTGGACGATGATTAATCAGCCACTGTGGCTCGGACAATGAGCTGATCTTGACATGTGTCTGTCCTACACAGCCATCAAGAACCTGGTCTACAGGTAAAGGAATGTGCCAGAGAGCACTACTGAAAGCAATGATACACCACAGATCCATTGTGTCTAACTTGTGCAGCTTTTCATCAATGCATCCATCCAGTTTCCTGCAGGCCCAGAAAGCGACTCTGTTCAACAAGATTATTTGCTTGTTGTTGGAGCACGGTCGTACCCTAGAATTAATGTTGCACTCACTGTTCGTGTCGAAATTCAGTACAGGTACTGTGTGGAAAGAGCGGGAGGTGGGGGTGGGGGTGCACAGATAAGCTCGAGCACCAACTGATCGATGACGAATATGACAAATCAATCACTAACACCATAGCCCCTCAGTATGCACATATTATACCCTGGTGTTGCTGAGTACAGTCCACACAGGCACTGCCTTCTACCCTCCACGGCAGTTTACACGGCTACATTTCCCCCAATTCTCTCAGCTTGGCCATTTCATGGCAATTTTGCACAATAAATGCCGCTTGGCTATACGTTTGTGGAAGTTACAACACCAAGAAGGAATAACAAAAGTGACATGTCATGCACACATGGCTTGCAGTGATATACACTGATCAGTCAGAATATTATGACCACCTACCTAATAGCTGTTATGGCCACCTTTGGAACAGATAACGGTGGTGATGCATTGTGGCATGAAAGCAACGAGGTCTCGGTAGGTCGCTGGAGGGAGTTGGCACCACATCTGCACACATAAGACACCTAATTCCCAAAAATTCCAGTGAGGAGGCAATGAGCTCTGACACCATGTTCAATCACGCCCCAGATTTGTTCGATAGGGTTCAAGTCTAGCGAGTTGGGGGGCCAGCAAATCAACTGCAACTCACCACTGTGATCCTCAAACCACTCCATCACACTCTTGGCTTTGTGAAATGGTGCATTATCTGGTTGAGAAATGACACTGAAACAGGATCATCATGGAGAGGCGTACGTGGTCTGCAACCAGAGTACTACACTCCTTGACCATCACGGTGCCTTGCACGAGTGTCACTGGACCCACAGATGCCCACGGGAATGTTCCCTAGAGAATAACAGAGGCACCGTCAGCTTGTCTCCATTACCACAGTACAGGAGTCAAGGAGCTGTTCCCCTGGAAGACGACGGATTCACGCCCTTACATTGGCACGATGAAGAAGGTCTCGAGATTAATTAGACCGTGCAACACACTGCCACTGCATAACGCCCAGTGCCAATGGTCATTTGTATTTCAGTCGCAGTTGCCGATGTCACAGTGTTAACATTGTCACGTGCACGGGTCCCCAGCAGTGGAGGCCCCTTCATCAGGAGTGTTCGGTGTACTGTGTCTTCAGACACACTTTTACTCTGCCCAGCATTAAAGTCTGATGTTGGCTCTGCCACAGTTCATCACCTGTCCTGTTTTACCAGTCTGCCCAGCCTACAACATTTGACATCTGTAATGAGGGGTGGGCACCAAAGCCCATGACATCTGGATGTGGGTTCACCTCGGTTTCGCTACATGTTGAAGGTACTGACCATTCGAACACCTGACAAGTCACACAGTTTCCAAAATGCTCGTGCTGATCCTCCAGGCCATCACAATGTGTCCTCGGTCAAACTCAGATTGTGTACCTTCCCCATTCTACGTATGGAGAGCACACTCACTGATACTACATGCACTAACAGTCGTTCCTCACCAGGTGGTGATGCTGCTACTGCCTAGCTGGGTTTATATCAATAGTAGGTCGGCAGTCGTAATGTTCTGGCTGATCAGCATAAATGAAGCATCAACAGTGCAGAGCAATAAAATAATATTAAATGCCCAAAATCAACAACCAGAGATGATACTGAGGGCTGCAATGAAGGGGCTGTATATGTGATAACCTGGATTGTAACAAAATTGAAATGTATGTCTGAGGAGTGGTAATGACAATGGCTCCTAACACTGACCGAATTTCAGCTGTGTTAACTAAAAGAAATTCAACTCACTTCATCCCATCAAAAGAATTCCTACCACAGTATATGAACACCCTCCAACTCACTGTCCAGTCACACTTCTAATCAAAGACTTGAACAATTACATGTTTTAGTCTAAAGTTGTGAATTATTACTTTGCCTCCTTTCTTTGCCAGTAAGCAGAATAAATAAATTACTACTATAGACTAAAACATGTACTTTTTCAGTACCAGTATTGTATTGGTCACTGTAACAACAGTGTGTCAGGATTATACAGGGTGAGTCACGAGGAAAGGAACACGCTTTGAGGGGTAGTAGTATTAGTGATTCTGAACAAAAAACTTCATATGGACGTATGTCCTATTCCGAATGGTTTCTGAGATAGAACACATTTAATATCACTTTTGTAAGTTTTTCTTGAATAACTCGAAAACTGCACCCTCCTGTGAAAACGTGCTGCAATACAAAATTAAACTATATTAAATTTGCTATAAAAAAGGTCTTATTCATTTTTTTAAGGCCAATTTGAGGTAGTTTCCTGACTTGATAGACCACAAGTGTCCCGTATCAAACTGTTAGTGCAACTTGTTACCTCGAATTGGCCTATAAAAACTACATAAGCTACAGCACATGAGCGTCGAACGAGTTTTTCAATTTTCTTGTGCTCTCTTCACACAAACCATTAGTTCTAGAGAAAAAAATGAATAGGACCTTTTTTGTAGGAAATTTAATATAGTTTAATTTTGTATTGCAACACGTTTTCACCGGAGAGTGCGGTTCTCGAGTTATTCAAGAAAAATGTACAAAAGTGATATTAAATGTGTTCTATCTCGGAAACGATTTGGAATAGGGCATACGTCCATATGAAGTTTTCTGTTCAGAATCACTAATACTATCACCTCTCAAAGCATGTAACTTTCCTCCAGACTCACCCTGTATAAAGACTTGAACCACCTGATTAAATCGATTCTTCACCAACCCTACCCCATTATCACCACACTCCCAGTTTCTCCCCATCAACACCCCATCCCTATACACTAACATCCACCATGTCCATGCCTTTACTGCCACAAACCACTACTTCCCTCAATGTCCTGGCAACTCTAAAACCAACACCTCACTTCTTATACATATGATCAACTATATCTTTACCCGGTTGACTGAAGCATCCGATCCACGGCTTTGACCCGTGATGTAAGGCTGTTGTGGTGTGTGACGTCATGATGGCGCGGAATTTAGCTTGTGAGAGTGGCGTGTTTGTAGGTGTCATTTTGATGTGATCGGTGGTACTCTCTAGTGGTGTGTTTATGTGTTGTGTGTTAGGTGATGTTTTTGGTTTAGTTTGCATGTGAGGCATGTTTATAGGTGGCGTATTGTTGCGGTCAGTGGTTCTCTCTGGTTGTGTGTTTATGGGTAGCATGTTACGTGGCATATGGGGTTCACTTGCATGGTAGCATTGCACATGTGTGCTATTGGTAGTGGCTGTGCTTTCAGCAAAATATTTTTCAGTGAGTTAACGATTTTGGTTTTGTTATGTCAACGTTATTGTAGGTTTTTTCATCATGTGTGAATTTTGGTTAACTGCTTTTTTTTATGTCTTTGGTAGGTATGGATATGACTGACAAGGTCAACAGTTTTCGGTTTTCGATTGTCGGCAATGATGGGGGACAGTGCAATGTCTCTAATAAAATATCTCCAACTATTCAGATTTTTGGATGAAGTGTTCAGTATGTCGTGAAGAAATGAGGCTTACTAAAGTTCCAGCGTCTCGGACCAGGGACGGCTATATGTGGAGATGTCGTAAAGGTAACAGATCAAGGGAAGTATTCGATTCCAATTTTGTTGGTTTGTGTTTTTTGAGGTAGTGATGATTGTGGAAGTGGTTGTAGTTTTGGGTTTTATGATTTGATATCGGCAGTTTCTGTTGACCTAAATAGGTCAAGGGAAGTGTTCGATTCCAATTTGTGGGATCGGGAGCTGATGTTGAGCTATATAGGTCAAGGGAAGTGTTCGATTCCAATTTGTGGGATCGGGAATTGCTGTTGGGCTGTATAGGTCAAGAGAAGTGTCTGATTACAGAGGATATTGTGATTAGTGGAATTTGGGGAGTTTTATGTTGTCGGTTTTTTTTTTTTTGTCGCTTTGTGTGGTTTGGTATGGCGGTGTTTGACTAAATTTGTTTACATTTACTTTGTCCCCACCCAAAAAACCCCAATTTCCCATGCTTGTCCTGTTAGTTTCATTAGGTTTTTTGTGGAACATGTGTGTGTTGGTTTCTCAATGTATTTATGTATTTTCGTGTTTGTGGTCATGTTTATGTAGTGACGTCATGGAGGCCATATTGGAGTCATAGTGTACGGTCGTTTCCGCCATATTTGTGTCATGGGTCAAAGGAGACACGTGGAATCGGACGCTTCTGTATTTCCCTTTACCCTTTACTATTCCCCCTCCAGGTGAAGATATGCAAATAAACCTACATCACAGCCATGGGCATGCACATACACCAAACTGTTTTCAGGAAACCTAGAGGAAACTGTCACAGCCACCCAATATCCTAAATCAACTCTATTGTTCAGGTAAACTGATGTTCTCTTCATATTCTGGGTTTGCCGCACTTGGTCCTTTTCACAGATCAGCAACCCATCCAGCTGGTGTGTGTGTGTGTGTGTGTGTGTGTGTGTGTGTGTGTGTGAAGTGTGTTTTATCACTAGTTGCATTCGATGAAAATAAAATGGATCAAGGCACTTGCTAGACTACAGAAACAGTGAATATACAGCTGTAACAATAAGTGGCAAGTGGGACAGTCAACGCAATTTCTGAAAGCAGGTTATCTGCATTACGAAGTTTAAGAACTGAGATAGGAACCACGGTTTACACTACAGAAATGTGGCCATTCTGCAACATCTTAAAGTACTGAGGTGGCCAAACTGTATGCCTGATGCCGCGTGCCTGACCTTGCAGTGAAACATCAATCAGTAAGTGTGCAGCAGTCAACACATTGTGAAACAGAAATGCAAAAAGACCAGCTCCCGTACACACCAAAGGTGACGAAGACAAATGGAAATTAATCTCATTGACAAGGTCATTAAAGAGGGAGCGCAAGCTCAGATAAGACAAGGATAGGGAACGAAATCGGCTGCGGCTTTTTCAAAGGAACTGTCCTACAACTCACCTTAATCAAGTGAGGGGAAATCACGAAAAGCCTAAATCTGGATGGCAAGACAGATCTGAACCTAGTTTCTGCTGCATGCAAGTCCAGCATTTTACTTCTGCACCATTTCGGTCCTATGAAATTTGGAAAAATATGACAACTATAGCCACAGTCTTATACAAAGAGAAGGTGTAGGGGCAATGTGCCACAAAGGTGTACAGAGAAAATTTTAATATACATTAAAGTATCATGTCAAATTATGTTTTGGACATAAGATTGAGATAAGTTACTCTCTAAAATTCTTCCCCTCCACTCACAACAATTTAAAACAAATTGGCCAGGTCTACATTTCATGCACCTTTAAATTATTAGGTGTGTGTGTGTGTGTGTGTGTGTGTGTGTGTGTGTGTGTGTTTTGATGGTGATTTTTTTTTTTTTTTTTTTTTTTTAATCGGCTAAGCTACAGATTAGCGTGTGTCACCACGACCAGGATTTTGCACCACGTGTGCCCCAGGGAAGTGTGATAGGACTGCAGTTGTTCTCCATACATATAAACAATTTGGCGGACAGGGTGGGCAGCAATCTGTGTTTGTTTGCTGATGATTGTGTGGTGTACGGTAAGGTTTCGAAGTTGAGTGACTATAGCAAGACACAAGACGACTTAGACAAAATTTCCAGTTGCTGTGATGAATGGCTGTTAGCCCTAAATGTGCAAAAATGTAAGTTAATGCCTACTTTTGAGTATTTCTTGAGTGTTTGGGACCTGTACCGGGTCAGACGGAAAGAAGACATCGGAACAATTCAGAGGTGGGTTGGTATATTTGTTACCGGTATGTTTGAACAACATGTTAGTGGTACAGAGATGCTCTGGGAACTCAAATGGGAATTCCTGAAGGGAAGGCAGCTTTCTTTTCGAGTAAAACTACTGAGAAAATTTAGAGTTAACTCGTATTTGAAGGTGACTGCCGAATGATTCTACTGCAGCCAACATACGTTCTGCTTAAGGACCACAAAGATAAGATACAAGAAATTAGGGCTCGTACAGAGGCATAAAGACAGTTGTTTTTCCCTTGCACTATTTGCAAACGGAACAGAACAGGAAATGACTAACAGTGGTACAGGGTACCCTCCACCACACACCATACAGTGGCTTGCGGAGTATCTATGTAGATGTAGATCTCAACCAAACTGTCACTTTCCAGCTTAACCTAGACCTCAGGCTATGCTACAGATCAGTCTGTCACCACAACCAAGTTCTTTTGCTTTCAGGTCAGCTTTGTCAACTAATCACTGTGAAAATACACAACAAAAATATCACAGCAGCCATTAACATTAAATCACTCATTAAGGCCGACAACTAGTATCAAATGTTCCTCTTGACTGAAGTATAGTAGCAATGCTCTTAAAGAGTGCACTCTGGCAGGCCTCAAATAGTTTCATGACAACGCGTGAACCTGGAATTCCAAAAAAAAAATGGCAAAAGAAACCATTTATCCATAATGGCATGTAAGCAGTCCCCATCCACCAACCTACTCTTTACTTATAACCACTAGAACATTACTCATATACAGGAACACTTTACAAAGGGCCGTCTGGTAAATCTAAGATGGTGGAATAGGTGAACTGTGAATCAATGTTTCATATGATTTGTTAAATTAAATCATGGGACTAGGGAGTTGGGGGCGTGAAGATAAGTGATCTGTTTTTATTGTCGAAAGTAATAACACATTCACCTCTTGATCATACATGACTAGGCATTGCCAAGGTCTGCACATGGGTGGCCCATTGTAAACTTTAGCCATCATTCTTTTGGTTACAGAGTTTTCATATCAACTGTTCCACATTTAATCAAAGATAATATTTCCCTTAGTAACAGAATATTCTTTCAACAGGTTGACTTCCAAAAGCTCTTTAGACTAATTTGTTACTGGGGTTTGCTTCAGAATGCCGATTTCAGTACCTACCACACTTGAGGTTGGTAAATTTTTTTAAATGTTGGACAAAGCATGGGCAAATTAACAGGAAATATTAATTATTTGCATGGTAGGTTAGTAACAAGTATTATGCATTTTTCAGCTAATATGTGGCTACATATCACTATTTCAGCAGCGGCTTTATTTTGTATGTGTAGTTTCACACCATAAAAAATGAGGAAGTATGATAAAAAAGAATAATTGAGTAACACTTTCTTTAAAATATAAAAGTTCAGTAGGCCTAAGAGAAAAGATCTTTCATTTACTCCGATAAAGGAAATTGTCATCATGTCAGATTTTTTGAGCAATAGAAGTGTAGTAAAAAAAAAACATCAAACTTCCTTAACGTAATGACGTTTCAGCACAAAGCAATACTATTTTTAACTGGGGAAATGACTGTGCTGATCCCAATTGCTTTAATGTCTAGGAATTCAATCCAAATTGCTAGAATACAGAAGTAGGCCTGTATATAAAACATAATCGCTTACTAGGGCAATATATGAGATTACCATGCAGTCAATTTTGTCAAATTACTAATAATTTCCAGTAATCAAATTTCCACATCAATAAGATGAATGTGTATAAAGGGTGTGAATATCTACTATCATCCAAAATAAACATTTTTTTTGTTTTTTGTTAATATCACTACGATGGAGAAGCATTACAACCTTCAGAAGGTCCAGAAGAAATGGGCTTGCTGCGCTGAGGACTATTTTATGTGCGGGAAAACTGCGGCCACCAGCTGCCAGCGTCACATCAACAAGATCTCCATGGCATCTCAGTAGCTGAACGGCAGATACAAGCGACGTACCAAACTCTCCCCATGACAAACTGTACAGCTGACTGCTCCCCATATTTTGTCACTGCACGTTTGAAATGTTGCGTTGGTGAACAATGTATGGCTACTGTCTTTACTATCACACAAAAATTATTCTATCTTGTCGCACACACGCAAAATAGATACTTATTTTTGCCTCTTAACAAAAATGACACACAACACCTACGAAATAAAATACTGAATAAGCAGCATAATCACAACTATTCAACACCTCGGGCTACTGCAGTTTCAGACAAGGGCACTGATGCATATCAATTTGGCTGTTTGACTTAGTTCATCAGCATATTCTACAAAAGAATAAATATTACTGTCATCTGACAGCTGAACCGCAACTTATATCGCGTCCTGCATACACATGTAATACAGAACGTTAATTACTGCGACATAATATCGATATGATAACGTTTGTTAATTAGCTGTGAAATACTTAGCGTACAGCACGAAGTAAATTACTTTGGTTACGCGCTTAATCGATTACTCCAATTCGTACACAAAAATTATGAAAGTATAACAACTTGATTTAGTAAACTAACATTGCTGCCAACATACAACAATAATTAGGACAACAATTTTCCATGTCTTTGTTATTTTCAACAAACCGAAACCGCTGTGTGCGATTATTTATTACATACATGTATAATACTAGAAATTAAGTCTTAGTTCCCCAAAATTTATACAGAGCTATTTTTTTCATAATAACGACAATTATGCAAAAAGATAAGCCTGCCAATCACAGTTGCCATAGTGGAGAGGGAATTTCAAATGTTCCCTGCTGAAATACAGAATTATAAGGGACGATCAAAAAAGTTGCCGTTTGATTGCACTGCTGCAGCGGACATGCAACGTAGCGTGACTTCGATGCGCGTGTATAAGCATAGACACGGTATTTAGTGTGGCATTTGTGTCTTCCGACATGCGTGCGGTAAATGCGGAAACGTTAACTAGGCGACATTATTATCAAACAGGACAAATGTGCTGTTGTTCTGTTCTTAGTTACCGAATGACAGATATCGGTAGACATCCATCGGAGAATGAAGATTGCGCATGGGGCAGCATGTCTGCCTAAAAACACGGTTATGGAATGCGGTGCTGCTGCTTTCTGATAAAAAAGGCCCCCATATCGCAAAGTAAACGTAACTCCGTATTGCAATTAAGGAATGTGAGATTGCGAGTGTTCGATGAAATTTCGAAAATAATATTCTAACAGCCGTTATTTTTATAGCTTTTTATTTGGGACAAAAGAATTCTTGGTTCTGAGTGTTTAGTCTGAGAACTGTCGTTACGTTTGTGAAGGGCACACATTGCTCGAGAAGTCTTCTACGAAAACCACGAGCAAATACTGGTTAACTTAGATACATGTACGACTGGAAGCTTTTTGTCATTCATGCTACAGGGCTTGAGGATGGCTCTATTGCGGACTGTTCTGTTATAGTAAAACCTAAATAACTTTTCGCTTTCAGAAATTTGACTTCGCTTGTGGGAACACGCAATGGACAAAATATATCCAAGTCGCCTTAAACATTTGTAATTTGTCACGAAAACAAAGCACAATAATTAAATAAATTTTAAGAAGATACAAGAACACAAAACACCTTCAGAACTTTCTCCCAACAAACCTTGCCTTGTCGTGAAGGTCTGTTGATTCCGCTATTTGAAACGCATTGTGAAGTATTTTGAAGTGCCGTGGAATAACGGCCAGTGTGAATTACCAATGTTGCCTCAGATTAGTTTGTGGTGGTGGTGACCACGAGATGCAATGCTATGTTTTGTGTGAAGCGATATCTTTCTGACAGTTCGCTTTTGCTTGTTCTCTTGTAAAACCATATGTTACTCGCGACTGATGATAATAAATCACCCGTAAAGTGCAAAAAGCCAGTTAAAGCATGGAAATAGTTTTAGTTTGTGGATTGTGGTGTAGAGAACAATTCAGAAATGATTGTGTAGGCCTCAGCAACAGTGAGCTCGTGAACAAGACAAGAACACGAACTAACACAGCTATTCAAAGGTTGTAAGCTATAATACACTGTGAGCATACCATTAAAATCTAGTGGCCTTATTTAATACTATTCCACTGCTGGTAGAGCCAGCAATACCTAAAGACGGCGAGCAAATTTTTCATTTGAACATGATAGTTAATATGAGGCACAACAATTATATTGTCAGCGTTGGTTTGCTGTAAGACAATAATTTCATTATTTATAACATGATAAGGACAACATTTTCGAAAAATGAAAAAATTATATTAACGCACTTCATTATGCCACCTTCCAGACTTACACGTCACACCACATCGTCGCTATTTTTATCTATTGTATCTTGCTTTTACATACTTCAAAGAATATAATGTTGCACACTGTGTATGTTCACAAGACTTGAGAGATTCTAATTTTTATTATTTATCTTGAGCTGTATGTTAACTACAACTCATCTGGTACCTTTAGGTCTTTAGATATATTGCATTTTGTATTTTACTTTATACACTGATTCTTATCTCTGTAAAATAGTTTCACAGCAAATATGCTTTCTCTCATTTTATTTGTAACTTTGTAAAATTTTGTTTGATCTTATTGCTGGAATACCACTATACCGACTCTAACGTTCTTATGTATGGATTAATGGATACTAAATTATACGTAAGCATTTATTTTGTAATGTATTATTTCTTTAAAAAGCTAGAAGTTCACTTCTTTTAGTTAGATTTTTATATTCTGAGGCCTTCATGTGACGAAAATTTTTGCCAATCTCCTTACGCCAGATTGATATTTGTTAGCTAATAAACTGTTATTTATAATGTAATATTATATTGACCAATCATTCTGTCAGTAATTGTTTATTTCAAAACATCAAATTTTCATTAATGCTGTATAGTACTACCATCTGACAGTCTTCTTCACCTAATACTTTGATGTGTAAAATGAGTCAGCTTGCAATCAGATGTCATCAAATATGTAAGCCAGATACTTTGTATCCATGTCTGACAAATTCAGTTTTGTTTTATCTCTCTTTGTTTTTTATGATGTGGATTTCATGTATTTTATCAATGTTTTTCACTGAGTGCTTACCATTTCCTTTTGTGTGAAGTATGTTTTACGTAATTTTATTGTACCAGTGTATTTTCAGTAATACCATTTCATGTATTTCTATTATAGAGCCTTTGTGAATGGTGTAAGGCCGAAATGCATAACGCAGTAAAAAATTAATAAATACAGTGGTCAAACCTAACATGTTTTTGACTACAATTTATCAAGTTTTGTAGTGTCAAAAGTATCCTATCTCCCACTGCCCTAGTATATCAACAACAAATAATGAATAGGGTAAAATATTATAAGTTCTAAGGTGTGCATGTGGATGAAAGCTTAAACTGGAAAAATGATACAGTAGATCTGTTAAAATGTTGACATAAGTTTAATTGCAAACTTTGGGAATATAGAAGCCAGTAAGTTAATATTTTGTGGGCACTTTCATTCATTGGTATCATGGGATCATATTCTGGGATAACTCCTCACTTAGGCAGCAAGTATTCATTGCACAGAAGAAAGCAATTACAACCATGTGTGGGTTCCACACACGTACTCCTTGCATGTATCTCTTTAACCATATTGGAATTTTAACTGCAGCCTCACAGTACATTCATCCATTTATGAAGTTCATTATCAGCAATCCATCTAATTTGAGAGTAAAAGAAATATTCACAAGTACAACATTAGAAGCAAAAATTATCTGTATTAGTCTTTAATGAATTTAATTTCGTTGTGGAAAGGGGTATTCTATACAGTTATAAAACTCTTTGACGATCTACTCATAGAAATAAAATGTCTGACAGATAGTAGAAGTGTTTTCAGATGTAGATTAAAGATGTTTCTCCTTGACAACTTCTTCCATACCACACTCTTGAGTAGAGCTGATAAGTTATTAAAATTGTAAATAGTGAACATCTTGCTATATAAATATTTTATGTTTCTTGGTTGTAAGCCACATATTCCGTATTCATTCTGTTGAATTAGTTTGTTAGTCAGTTAATTTTGTGTTCCATGGATCATTTGCACGATAAATCATAATGATGTCAAATGAGTTATTTTATATTCACATTATAAAGTATTGTCTAAATATGCCTACATGCTCATCATTTACAAGTGTTTTGTTTTTTAATAAAAAAAATCATACAGCAATGAGTTAGTAATTCCAACCGACTACCTTTTACTCATTACAATAACATAAAATCTTTTATGGGATAGGAGAACTTGTCAAGGAGAAACTTTTTCACTCTGTTTCCAAATTTTACTGCGCTGACATTATCGACTGAAAATATGCAAAATATGTCAACTTACTGATTTGTCTCCCCCAAGATCTGCAATGATTCTAAGTGCAAATACGGCTGAACTAAGTTATTTTACGAGTCCCAGACCATAACTTTAATCTAAAAAAACAATTACCTAACTAGCTAACAAATCTGTGAGTATACATGCTGTCTTTCTGTCGGCTGACAGCCATATTTAGTAGGGATCTTACACACTCGAGAAATACTCATAACCTGTTTCATATAGACTTTTTGTGAACAGTCTTCGTTGTGTAGGCCTGCTGATGGCATTTTTTAGTACCATACCAATTAATGTACCTTGCCGTTGGTGGGGAGGCTTGCGTGCCTCAGCGATACAGATAGCCGTACTGTAGGTACAACCACAACGGAGGGGTATCTGTTGAGAGGCCAGACGAACGTGCGGTTCCTGAAGAGGGGCAGCAGCCTTTTCAGTGGTTGCAAGGGCAACAGTCTGGATGATTGACTGATCTGGCCTTGTAACAATAACCAAAATGGCCTTGCTGTGCTGGTACTGCGAACGGCTGAAAGCAAGGAGAAACTACGGCCGTAATTTTTCCCGAGGGCATGCAGCTTTACTGTATGATTAAATGATGATGACGTCCTCTTGGGTAAAATATTCCGGACGTAAAATAGTCCCCCATTCGGATCTCCGGGTGGGGACTACTCAAGAGGATGTCGTTATCAGGAGAAAGAAAACTGGCGTTCTACGGATCGGAGTGTGGAATGTCAGATCCCTTAATCGGGCAGGTAGGTTAGAAAATTTAAAAAGGGAAATGGATAGGTTAAAGTTAGATATAGTGGGAATTAGTGAAGTTCGGTGGCAGGAGGAACAAGACTTCTGGTCAGGTGACTACAGGGTTATAAACACAAAAACAAATAGGGGTAATGCAGGAGTAGGTTTAATAATGAATAGGAAAATAGGAATGTGGGTAAGCTACTACAAACAGCATAGTGAATGCATTATTGTAGCCAAGATAGATACGAAGCCCACACCTACTACAGTAGTACAAGTTTATATGCCAACTAGCTCTACAGGTGACAAAGAAATTGAAGAAATGCATGATGAAATAAAAGAAATTATTCAGATAGTGAAGGGAGACGAAAATTTAATAGTTATGGGTGACTGGAATTCGAGTGTAGGAAAAGGGATAGAAGGAAACGTAGTAGGTGAATATGGATTGGGGCTAAGAAATGAAATAGGAAGCCGCCTCGTAGAATTTTGCACAGAGCACAACTTAATCATAGCTAACACTTGGTTTAAGAATCATGATAGAAGGTTGTATACATGGAAGAACCCTGGAGATACTAAAAGGTATCAGATAGATTATATAATGGTAAGACAGAGATTTAGGAACCAGGTTTTAAATTGTAAGACATTTCCAGGGGCAGATGTGGACTCTGACCACAATCTATTGGTTATGACCTGTAGATTAAAACTGAAGAAACTGCAAAAAGGTGGGAATTTAAGGAGATGGGACCTGGATAAACTGAAAGAACCAGAGGTTGTACAGTGTTTCAGGGAGAGCATAAGGGAACAATTGACAGGAATGGGGGAAGGAAATACAGTAGAAGAAGAATGGGTAGCTTTGAGGGATGAAATAGTGAAGGCAGCAAAGGATCTAGTAGGTAAAAAGACGAGGGCTAGTAGAAATCCTTGGGTAACAGAAGAAATATTGAATTTAATTGATGAAAGGAGAAAATATAAAAATGCAGTAAATGAAGCAGGCAAAAAGGTATACAAACGTTTCAAAAATGAGATCGACAGGAAGTGCAAAATGGCTAAGCAGGGATGGCTAGAGCACAAATAGTAAGGATGTAGAGGCTTATCTCATTAGGGGTAAGATAGATACTGCCTACAGGAAAATTAAAGAGACCTTTGGAGATAAGAGAACCACTTGTATGATCATCAAGAGCTCAGATGGAAACCCAGTTCTAAGCAAAGAAGGGAAAGCAGAAAGGTGGAAGGAGTATATAGAGGGTCTATACAAGGGCGATGTACTTGAGGACAATATTATGGAAATGGAAGAGAATGTAGATGAAGATGAAACGGGAGATACGATACTGCGTGAAGAGTTTGGCAGAGCACTGAAAGACCTGAGTCGAAACAAGGCCCCCGGAGTAGACAACATTCCATTGGAACTACTGACGGCCTTGGGAGAGCCAGTCCTGACTAAACTCTACCATCTGGTGAGCAAGATGTATGAAACAGGCGAAATACCCTCAGACTTCAAGAAGAATATAATAATTCCAATCCCAAAGAAATCAGGTGTTGACAGATGTGAAAATTACCGAACAATCAGTTTAATAAGCCACAGCTGCAAAATACTAACACAAATTCTTTACAGACAAACTAGTAGAAGCCGACCTCGGGGCTAGATCAGTTTGGATTCCGTAGAAATACTGGAACATGTGAGGCAATACTGACCTTACGACTTATCTTAGAAGAAAGATTAAGGAAAGGCAAACCTACGTTTCTAGCATTTGTAGACTTAGAGAAAGCTTTTGACAATGTTGACTGGAATACTCTCTTTCAAATTCTAAAGGTGGCAGGGGTAAAATACAGGGAGTGAAAGGCTACTTACAATTTGTACAGAAACCAGATGGCAGTTATAAGAGTCGGGGGACATGAAAGGGAAGCAGTGGTTGGGAAGGGAGTAAGACAGGGTTGTAACCTCTCCCCAACGTTATTCAATCTGTATATTGAGCAAGCAGTAAAGGAAACAAAAGAAAAATTCGGAGTAGGTATTAAAATCCATGGAGAAGAAATAAAAACTTTGAGGTTCGCCGATGACATTGTAATTCTGTCAGAGACAGCAAAGGACTTGGAAGAGCAGTTGAATGGAATGGACAGTGTCTTGAAAGGAGGATATAAGATGAACATCAACAAAAGCAAAACGAGGATAATGGAATGTAGTCGAATGAAGTCAGGTGATGCTGAGGGAATTAGATTAGGAAATGATAGATTTAAAGTAGTAAAGGAGTTTTGCTATTTGGGGAGCAAAATAACTGATGATGGTCGAAGTAGAGAGGATATAAAATGTAGACTGGCAATGGCAAGGAAAGCGTTTCTGAAGAAGAGAAATTTGTTAACATCGAGTATAGATTTAAGTGTCAGGAAGTCGTTTCTGAAAGTATTTGTATGGAGTGTAGCCATGTATGGAAGTGAAACATGGACGATAAATAGTTTGGACAAGAAGAGAATAGAAGCTTTCGGAATGTGGTGCTACAGAAGAAAGCTGAAGATTAGATGGGTAGATCACATAACTAATGAGGAAGTATTGAATAGGATTGGGGAGAAGAGAAGTTTGTGGCACAACTTGACCAGAAGAAGGGATCGGTTGGTAGGACATATTCTGAGGCATCAAGGGATCACCAATTTAGTATTGGAGGGCAGCGTGGAGGGTAAAAATCATAGAGGGAGACCAAGAGATGAATACACTAAGCAGATTTAGAAGGATGTAGGTTGCAGTAGGTACTGGGAGATGAAGCAGCTTGCACAGGATAGAGTAGCATGGAGAGCTGAATCAAACCAGTCTCAGGACTGAAGACCACAAGAACAACAACAACCAATTAATCAAAGTCTTTCATCTTCTTTACCCACAACTGAGTCTATATCCCTGCAGATAGGTAACTCAGGTTCTTGCTATGAGTTCACTGATTCCAATTGTGACTCATTGATATTGTAGTCATAAGATACTATGTTTTCTCATTGTGATGTGCACAATTTTACATTCCAAACTGGTAGAGTTAGCTGCCAATATTTGTGATACGTTGAAATCTTATCAATCTCCGACTGAATTTTGTGCAGTTTCATCACGGGTAACTACATCATCTGAAAGATATCTGAAGTAATTATAAATATTCTCTACCAGGTCATTAATATACACAAATAGCTCCTACAGCCAAGGTCCCTATAGTATCCCTGGGGCCCATCTAAAGTTACTGCTACATCTGTCAATGATGATTCATACCTGCATGCTGCATTCTCCTTTTGAAGAAACCCTCAACCCAGATGAAACACAGTAAGATGACACTATCCCATCTGCTACCATTCTTTTCTTTAAAATAAGCCACCAGTTCATAGATATCTATGTGTAAATGGTTGTATATATCTTTTTGTATGGACTTAATTGGAGAGTATATTAGTGTTGTGTGGAAACATGATGAGGAGAGACATGTATGTTGACGTTATGAGAAAACTAGTGATGAGTTATTCTGTCACAGTCAAGTAAGATCACCAATTTGGCTAATAAATATTTGTATATATCTTTTCGTGTGGACTTCATTCAAGATTCAAGATTCTTTATTAGCCATTGATCATGCAAGATGAAATAGTACAGTACATTAGTGTTGTGTGGAAACATGATGAGGAGTGACATATATGTTGACCTTATGAGAAAACTAATGATGAGTTATTCTGTCACAGTCAAGTATTCATTACGTAAGGTCACCAATTTGGCTAATAAATATTATCATGTGGAGAAAAATGGACTGACCAAAAAATACTGTTAATGAAAGTATTGTTAATGAACTGTTGATTAAAAGAGAAAGTGTTTAAAAAATAAATGAAATTTACTCAGAATAAATGTGCAACATTATCAAACTTAAATCAATGGTGTTGCATCTGTTATTGAATTGTGAGACCATCAGCTATAAATAATTTTCAGAATATGAAACACCTATAATAGGTGAACCACTGAGGATTTACAGTAATACCAACAGACACAGACTTTTGTTAGAAGGATCTATTGTGTGTAATGGTTAAAACAGAGACTAACTCAGTTGCAATTCTGTAAAGAAAATAATATGGATTTCACCAGTTCTTGGGGTTTTGTTCAGTTTTCATCTATTTCTCCACGCCAGTGACACTAATATCTACATTTTTTGCAACACTATCTGAAAAGCATTTTATAATGTCATTATACGTTTTGACTAGCCAGTGATCATCATCAGACTGTCAGTTACACCTTTGAAAGAATACAAAAACCCTATGGGCTCGAGATGTCATACTACATGTGCATGTATAACAGGTATCGGACACAAAACATTTCTTTAAGGTTTTATCAAGAGCTTTGTTAATTTTGTATCAAAGACGTTCAACATTATTAACTATGGGCCGAATTGATCCATTCTCAATATGTGATTTTATTTGCAACCACGATGTTGAAGTAAGTAAATATCTCATTTTTAATTGAATTTTGCCTCTTTTTGGCAAAAAATTATTTGAGCTCTTGATTCTCTTACTAAATTTTTTGGGGAGTTTCTTAGCCATCTCCTTTTTTACTTCTCTGATACAAATCGTATTCAATTCATTTCAACAAGAAAGCAGCATATTTCTGAAAACTGATTTTACAACAGAACTAATAGACACCAGGGTAAATAAATTTTCTAGACCTCTCTGTGCGTAAGAAATCGTCTTCTGCTGTTGATTATCTGAAATTATATCCTTGTAGGATTTAATCTGATATTATCCCACAAAATCATTAATTAGTTACAAAATAAAACTATAAAATATTCACAACAAATATTTTTATTTATATGCCAATAATGTTATATACCTAAAAACAAAGATGTGACTTACCAAATGAAAGTGCTGGCAGGTCGACAGACACACAAACGAACACGAACATACACACAAAATTCAAGCTTTCGCAACAAACTGTTGCCTCATCAGGAAAGAGGGAAGGAGAGGGAAAGACGAAAGGATGTGGGTTTTAAGGGAGAGGGTAAGGAGTCATTCCAGTCCCGGGAGCGGAAAGACTTACCTTAGGGGGAAAAAAGGACGGGTATACACTCGCGCACACACACACACACACATATCCATCCACACATATACAGACACAAGCAGACATATTTAAAGACAGGTAGATAAAAAATAAAAATCTGAATAAGAAAAAGTTAGAATACAGAAAGCCTGTTAGACATCAACAAAACATCTAGTAATAAAGTACTTTGACTAATACTTCTCAAAAGTAGCATAAACAAATTTTTAATATGTGTTATTAAATTTTGCTAAATTTATGACACATCTTAAGAAATTAGGTCATTTTCATTTAGGTTGATGTGCTGTATTGTTTCTATGTCTTATGTTTTTTATATCAACTGGCATAAGTAAGGCTTCACAAACATATGTAGGAAGCAAAATTTTAGTGGCAGCTTTGGTGCTTGTATAACATGTTCAGTATTTGCTTGGGTGTATGTAAGAAATCTCTGAAAACTGTATTGAAACAGACAACAGAAATGACGTAATAGTATATGATCTAACCACAACAGTTTTTCTCAGCAGTTTAATGCATTATTGTGAAGCCATGCCAAGACAAGCACATTTGCGTGTATGTTACACAATATGCAAAGGATCAGCATAACCAGTTTGCAGTTTTTAGGTTAATGAGAGCCCTGTTTATCATAGAAGGTAAGACTTCATACATAATGCTGGAAATTTTTTATTATGGCAGTGCATATAGGAAATGATTTCCATATGTAGAGAATACGTACACAAGAGTCACTAGGACAGGCCTGGCCTACTCCAAAGGGTCCAGACATCATACATTTAATAAATACATGTATTTTTTGAGTGTAAATGTAAGAAGTCTAGTTTTTTTAATTACATAAAAGTTTTCTCTTTTTTATGCTCCTTCATTCACTGAGTCTCTTTTTACTTCTTCTGTCTATTATGTATTGTCAAGTAGGCTTCTCAGCATATTAGTGTTTATGAATTAGGGATCAAGATTTCATTCTACTTTGAATGGTGTCTTCATGAATGCCAGTTTCTTTCAGGTCTTCATCACCTTCTCTGAGCCAGTTGATGTGGTTTTTCATCTTTAAGGCCAAATTTAGAATTTTCTTTGCCATTTCCTTGTTACCCATTTTATATAGGTGATTATAAAACTATGAAGGTGTTTCTGATGGTATCTGTAACCTTTATTGCTTTTACTGTAACTTAATCATTACACTGTGACACAGTTTTCATCCTAACGAAGGTTTTGCCTTTAAGTTCTAAGATATTTCGAAGAATTTTCCTTTATTAGTTTCCAATGATTTTATTTATCATGATTTCAGTATGCTTGTTGTAGTTTTGAATTTTTCCTTTGTTAGCTTCTCAATTTAGTCCTACTGGATTGATAATTTCTCCCAGATAGATGAGAAGCTTAAATTTTGTCTGTTTGGACCATTTTGAAATGCAATTTTAATTTATCGAAGTTTCAATAATTGGACAAAGAATATCATATTCTCTGTTCTGCAGTGTAAATCTTGTTCCTTTGTGAGTCATTTTCCCTTTCATGCTTTCGAGCCAACTGCTGTACAAGAGAAAAAAGGAAGGTGGGGATAAGGCCACTCATTTGTGTCGGCCACTGAAAAGTACAGTGACACAATGCTCGTAAATAGGCAAAAGGGAAATGGTGCAATGTGTAAAAAGTATCAGAAACAGGTTGTTAAAGAAATTCTATGCGTGTAGTGCAACTTCTGGCTGCATGAAAGGTGTTCGAAAACATGCTTAAAGTTTACTAGCGACAATATTCACTAGTCTAGACTAAACACATCAGAAGCAAGAAAATTTTGACTTGAAATGTGGGAAAGATATTTTTACAAATAAATACAACTGGACAAGAGTAACACAGAGTAAAAATAATGTGAAATGTCTCTGCAATGAAAAACGGAATGGACAAAATAAATTCCTTGTTATAGGCGATTCTATGCTAAAAAATGTGGTAGTGTCAAATTCTGTCATTTGTCCAAAAATCAAGACCCCCAGTTGAAAAAACATTTTAGCAACACATGTAGCTCACAGGATGGTTTGGAAGAGGCATCTTTGAAGAATCATCTGCATAGGTACAAACTCTCTTAGAAGCAACACTGAAGAGGAGTTTACAAGTGAAACAAGAAATTTAATTCGATCTGCCAGTAAGCTCACAAAAGTCTAGAATCGTGTTGATTGGTATCATCTATTATCTACATAGAGAGAATAAATCGTGTTTTAAACAAAGCTGTAACGATCTAGGAGCTAAATTCATAAATCCGAATACATTCTTAAGCAATAAATGCTTGGGTAAAGATCGTCTTCATTTAAATGCATTAGGAACCCAAATTCTTAGTAAATTGTATGCTGATATGTGTAAAACTCTGAAAAATAGAGGAGACTTATAAGAAACAATGTGGATGAGAAACAGTGTTTGATAACAAAAATGGCAAGATCGAAATGATACCCAAGAAGAAATACGCTTGAGTCCAGAAATAGAAGAGAATGTCCCTACATAATGCACTTTAATATAACTGGTCTAAGTGCTGACTTTTCAAACAAAAGTCATAAAGTGGACGAATTACTAATTATTGTTTCTGGATGTATAAATATCAAAGTTATTTGTCTGAATAAACATTGCCTTACATTTGATAATATTAAACTTCTTAATAAAATTGAAAATTTCAAAGTAACCAGCAGCCTTTGTAGTTGAGATATATTAGAATGAAAAGTGTTTATTTGGTAGCTGCTGTATCAAACTGAGGCATCCTAAATGTCATAGCAGTTTCTATTTACAGATTACCAGAGAAAACTATAACTGAAGCCTTTTTGGTGAAATTCCATTGCCTGCTTAAGAAAAAGATTGTAATGGCTACTGTCTTCAATATTAATCATAGCTGAAAATAATTATGTGTCCAAATCGATTGACTTAATAAAAACCCTTGGCTTCAAAGTAAACTTCATGCAACCCTCTGGAGTAAATGCACAGTCAGCGATCTGTATTGACAGTATTTTAACAAATTATGTATTTTTTGCATAGGAATCTCTGACCAATCTGTAATATTCATTAAACTACCAAAAGTTAACAAAGTAATCTCCTAACAAAAGCCATATGAAAAAGAACTATATTGAAAAAATTCAGCTATGTTTAGCAATACGTTAAGAGAAGCTGAATGGCTTTACAACAGCTGTATTTTAGATAGCGGTAACTCTGACAAATTTTAAGTAACTTTCTTGAATTGTTTGATAAAACTGTTCAACTTATAGTCACATGCAATGAAACAGCTAATAAATGTAATTGGATAACTTAGGGTATAAAACTTCCTAGTGCCAGGATGAGGCCACTCCATAATGAACTGAAATATAATAAAAACAAACATTTTACTGTGTATATTCGACAATATAAAGCTATATTTTTAAAAAAGTTGTGAAGGCAGCCAAACAAATGGCAAACAATAAGTTTATTGAACAATAGAAAAGTATGACAAAGACATTGTGGTCCATTTTCAAATTAGAGTCAGTCATTAGAGTTAATAGTACTGAAACGTCAAGGCTTAAAGTAGACAATAGTTTTATTGTAAACTCAGCTCAAATATCAGAATGTTTAAATGAATTCTTCATAAATATCGCAAAGTCAAATGTTGATGTAGCAGAATATCAAAGTAAAGTAAACCTCTTTGGACTCCATGAAGAAGGATGTAAAAATAGTCACAACAAAGAATGTGGAAAATGTTATCATTAAAAATAAAAAACTTTGCTGGGTGGGGTAGAATACCCACTAAAGGTATTAATGCAGTCTGTGACATAATAGCAACTTCCCTAACTAAAATAATCAGTCAATCTTTTGAACAGGGATGCTCTTCTGAGATGTTGAAATATGTCAGAATCATACTTCTGTTCACGAAAGACCTGAGAGGAGACACAGGAAACTATTGGCCTATTCCTATTCTTCCAGTTCTGTCGAAAGTGTTATAGAAAGTAGGTGCAAATCAGATCAAAATTTTTATTGTAAAAATGATATTGTCATAAGTAACAAAGTTGGATTTCGACTAGGAAGACTAACTCTGGATGCAGTGAATAGCTTTATTAAAAATATATGCAAATCATTGGATCAGAGAAGTAAAGTTGTAGGTATCATCTATGAACTTACAAAAACATTTGACCCCATGTATCATGAATTGGTTATTACAAATTAGACAAATATGAGATTAAGGGCAAAGCTCTGAATTGGTTCATATCATACACACACAAATGAAAATAAAGGGAAACTATCACTTCAGATGTAGTGAATTATTATTCTAAATGGAGTGCAGTACCACAAAGTATGCTTTAAGACTCCATTTTGGGGCCAATCCTGTTCATATTCTACATAAATGACTTGTCCATAAACAGAGATCCCTCATCAATTCTATTTGCAGATGATATTTCTGTTTGAATTTAAGATTTTAAGATGATGATGCAAAAAAATTCTGAGTTTTGTCATCAGTCATATGGTACATTTCAAAACCAAACATCTGAAATGTGTGGAACTTAAAACACAATATAATAATCAACTTATGGAAGAAGTTGACACGATCAAATTCCTACGACTACACATAGACTGAGAACTTAAGCTGGAATACACTTTTTGCCTTCCTATCAAATAAACTAAGAAGTTTTACATTTGCAAATGCCAATACTAGCAAATTCCATTGACTTGAGTATGCATAGAATAGCACATCATAGTTATTTTGAATCTGTCATTAGATATGGTATAATTTCACGGGGAAGTTCAAATAGTGTACTTTGACTACTTAAACTGCAAACGAAAATTATCTTGTCACCCATTATTTCATAAACAACAAATCCTAACTGTTTCCTCGATGTACATTTATGAAATTACCATCTCCCTACCCAGCATGTAATGTAGCATGTTATTACAAGATGACATTCGTTGCAGTAAGGCACTCAGCTATTTGGTACAGTGGCTGCAGGATGGCTATGCTTTTTTTTTCCGCTTTGCTCAAAGTGCAGCTGATGCTGCCTGCCATGAGAACTGCTTAGAGTAACATTCAATCGGTATGAAAATTCATACCCTCTATGAATCTAAATAATCCATATTAGTTATTAGATTTTGTTCAAATTTGGTTCACAGCCTTTTGTTTTTAATGGAATGATGCTGTCAAAATTTTAGATTTTTATTTATTATAGTTCTGGAAGTAATGAAAATTGCCTAAAAGTCCTAAAACTGATGCTTATGTTTTAAAACCCAGTTAGGAACAGTAACAAATTGACTTTCACTATCATTTGAAGCCATTACAAAGTTATCAGTGCATAAAATCAATTAATTAGCATTTTCTTTTCAAAACTTTACTTATTTTATATTATGTAATACAAACATCTCTCAAAATTATTGTTTGCTTATAATTTTGCTGTGTGAGTGCATAAGACTGATTGAGAGAGTGTATGTGGGATATATGTTAAAAACTTACTATATCTTTTTATGTAAGACCTTGTACAAATGAACCATGGGAAAACTGTGGTGCAAACACGATTCAGATGACATATGTTGGTGTGAGTTTGCTTTTGTATAAAAGCAGCCAGAATGAAAGTTACAGGCAGAATAGGTTTATTTATCCATTTGGAGAATATTTTGAACTTCACTTCTTTTGATTAAACAATATACGAGAAATTGAAGTTTTAATGACAATAATTACTATCAGATTAGTGATTGGATAAGGGAAGTTTTGCCACGAGAATGATCTGGAAGGAATATTCTGATTGGCTGTATAGATCAACAGCCAATCAGAATTAAGCTGTTCTCGTGTGAATATAGTGAGGTGGGCAGAGAGTAGAGGAGCTCAAGATAGTTGCTTGCTAACCAGCGTACGGATAACACCATATTAGATAGCTCTGTAAAAGTAGTCTGAAAGATGAAGAACTAGTGAGTTCATTTTAGTTAGAACGTCTCATGACTGAAGCGACTGGAGTTACGAACATTTCAAATAAAGTTAAGTGGTTCTAAATTAAATAGTTGGAAATTTATGTGATTGTGAACTTTCTGGTCGTAGTAACAAGTCCGTGTAGCACATTTCCTGCTCTGTACCTAATCAACGCTGCTTTACACTGCCTAGCACGTACCTGCAACTACAGAGTGAAGGGAAATCGGAAAGAAGCATTCGAGGTAGGTGGACTATCAATGAGTCGTAGAGAGAATGCAGACGAACGACCCTGCCCCTCCGCAATTGGTGCATTTAGCGTCCGGGAAATGTGAACTTCAAGTGAGTGTGAACTTTAAAAGCAGCAGTGTAGTTAACCCAATTAAAGAAAGACCCACACACGCATAAATGAACTTTAATAAAAAGACAGAGGAACCACATGATGCAGGGAAAGGTGATTCAGAAAGGACAGCAATAGCGAAGTGGAAGATTTAGCGCCTAGAACAACCGATGGAGAAGGTGGCTGACGACGTCGGCAGCAGTTGAACATCGGACGACAACGAGCAACATCAGCTGGGAGTCTGCGGCAGTTGGCAACAGTGGATGGAGTGTGGACCCAGACTCTACACCAGCAGGGGCAGAGCTTGGCGAATGGACCCATTGTAACATCTCGCCGTGCTGACAACGATCGTGAAAAGATAAGTTGTATTCTACTTCGTTTGGTGTATGTGTGTGTGCAAAGAAAATTGTGAACATAGTGGAAAATAATAACCATGCTATAGTAGACGAGAATGTGGGGGTAAATTTGGGTACAGTATAATATGCAGATGATGCAGTGGCTGGTGAATTTAGTTTTGATACATCACAAACGAATGATAGCGGCTTGCCAGATTCAGTGTAGGCTAATTATGGGACAGATAATGAACAGAACACAGTGGAAACCAATGTCGAGTTTATACCTGTTACTGTTACAGAAATAAAGCAGGAACCATTGTCAATTGCTTGTGAGCATAAGGATAGTGTTTCAGAAATGTTAGCAAATATTTTGAGACATACGGGGGACATGAATAGCAAAATGAATGGATTGGGTTCCGAAATTAAAATTTCATTAAGCTCTGATATGAACACTAAAATCAAGGAAATGGGTTCTGATATTGACACTAAAATAAGGGAAATGGATTCTGATATAAATAATTCTCTAAGTTCTGAAATAAATGAGTTGCATACTGAAGTTGATCAAGGGTTTACTAACTTGTCAATAGAAATGGAGTCCAGAATGGAAAACAAAATTTCTAAATTAAGAGATTCATGAAAGAACGATATAACTGTGTTTAGTGACAGTGTAAAAAAAGAGATTAGTAAAGTAAAACAAGAATGTAGTAATGCTGTTGAACAGTAAAAAATGAATTGACCTCTCAGGTTAAGCAAGTTGCTGATTACAGCAAACAGTTAGGGGAGCAAGTAAATGCAGATTTAAATGAAATGCAGGAACAAATAAATAATGTGGAAAAACAATATGAGGATAGTCACACTATAATGGTAAATCAAATCAAAGAAGGAAAGGATGTGTGTGTGATATTTGGTGTGCAAGTGGCTGATAAATTTACTAACCTGGAAACTAACATAAATCAGTTTAGTACAGCTGTACATGAACAACTCCAGAACTATGATGGTAGACTAAAAAGAGTAGAACAAAGTGTTACTAACAATAGTGGATATGTAACATCTAATGGTGTGGTAGAATCTTCAGAAATTGCATATGTGATGCATGGGCAGTTTTTGTGATTTGATCCAACTAAAAATGTACATCCTAAAGAATTTTGCGGTGGTTTTGAGGACGTCTTCCCCAAATCATGGAATGATAAACAAAAAATTGGTTTCATTACGTCAAATTTGATGGGGGAAGCTAGAGTTTGGGGAAATTGGGCAGTAGATAAATATGACAAGATAACAATTTTAAGCAGGCATTTTCCTAGGAATATTGGGGCAAACAAAACCAGATGGAAGTTTTAAACAAATTCTGGTCAGGTGAAAAATATGATCTGAAGAAACAGACTGTGGTTTGTACAAAAATGGCTTACAACTATATCGTATTCGAACTCGAAAGTGGAGACAGAATAGATCATTATGGGGACAGAGAATAAGTTGCCTTTGTACTGGTGGAATAAAATAATCCTGGCACTTAGGGATGATATTGATAAATTTATTCATTATCTTGAGAGTGTAGAAAATATTTTAAAAGAGGAGGAGAATGCTAGAAGGGATTATAGGCTTCTCGTTAGGCCAAATGAAAACAGAGCTGAGGCACATATAAATAGATTAGGAGTGTAAATATCCAGTAATTGCAGAGGTAGGTACTGAGGGTGAGGGGGTCCTGTTGGAAGTAGATATAATGACACAGACTAAAACACTGAACATAGACAGCAGCAGTCCGCTGACTGGGTGGTGTGGCGTAAATTGCCAGCCGAAAAGCATGTCAGTGGCAATGACCATGTAGGAGAGGTGGAAAACTAATGGCAGTCTGTAATGGTGCTAGCGTTTGCAGGCTGCGGTAGCATAGCTTAAACCCACTAGCAAAACCTTTTATAAGGCAGCCACCAGCTGAACATCTTAGAGGTGGTTTGTAAAAACAAATATTGCAGACGAGAGGGACACTGTTAAAAATTGTGTTTTTCACGGAAGTGTAGTAGATATTTGCGAAGGTCAAAACCGCGATTCCAGGAACCCTGTTAATGAGGAACAGTTATTAGAAAGTAACAGTTCAGAACAGGATGTTAGTGTGAGTGAGCACGGCAAAGCAGATGAAGGGCTTACAGTGAACTGTGGAATTAGAACGATAGTAGGGGAAACGGTATTAGAAGTACCTGAGAAAGAGTATAGAAGAGCAGAGGAAGTTTTACGAAGATTAGAAGGAGTAGTATCTGATAATTACGAAGAAAGCACAGAAGTGGAGAAAGCAGGGGGTTATTTTGATAATTCTAGCAACACGATAGGAAGGGTTGCAGAATCTGATATTATTATTAAGGAAGGATTGTATTTGGAGAAGTGTTTTGAATTGTCAGTAGTGGACAGACTAATTAAAGCTGCCACAGTTAAAGAGGAAGAAGACCTAGTGAATATGTGCGTAATTTCCACAGAAGGTGTAGGATTCAATAGACATGATGTAGTGCAAGGTTTGTTAGATGAAACTGATTCTGAATTCAGAGAGAAAACTGCGTTGCAGCCTATAATAGAAATAACTATTTTTAATGAGAAGGTTCCTTTTTTATTGGATAGTGGTTCTAATTTATGTGCTGTGTGTGTGAAAAAGAAAATTGTTATACCCCAGTGCTGCTACAGAAAGTCAGTGTTTTTTTAATATATAAAAAGGACTCTCCCCATAGCTGTTAAAATAATATATTAACACTTCTTTACATGCCTAGCACGTATCTGCAACTACACAGTGAAGGGACGTCAGAAAGAAGCATTTGAGGTAGGTGGACTATCAATGAGTGATGGAGAGAATGCAGATGGCCGACCCCACTCCGCCACAAGCAGACAAAAATTATTTGAGGAGAATCATTTTAACCATGCATATAATTTTATGCCACCCACACGCCAACTGAAATTAAATGTATGGACTCCACAGTATACAGGGATGACAATATATAACAATTTAATGGGCAAAAACATATTTAATCTACGATTCAGTAGAAGAGTTCATAGAGGATGAAATGATAATTTGAGCAAGGGGGTAGTTAGAGTTCATTGTATGTATATGCTACAAAATTGTATTATTATTATTATTATTATTATTATGCTGTTTGCTAACATCAGCTGATCTGTGTTTATGGTGATATTTTACAACAGTTGTGATGTGTCTAAGCCAGACTCCAAGAAAATAGACGAAAGTGACATCGATGAGATAATAAACCGCAATTCACAATTCGACATACTGTTATCAAATTAATTATGTGGTGTAGCTTGACTGTTCAGGTAATCAAATTTCCGTTACTACACTCCAAGAAATCATACTATGGTATATAGTGTGAGTACTACATACACATTTATGAACTGTGAAACGTTTGATGTGTACATGTTGTTAGAATTGTGTGAACAATATATTTCGTGTGTGACGGAGCAAAGTGCACTGTGTAAAATAGACCTCTTTGGCATTGCCTAACACTCTTTGTGTGTGCTGATTATTGTGTTGTGTTCGCTGGAATCTTGTTTTGTTCTTGAATGTGCAAATATAGTTATTGGTAAGATGTCCCTTTTTCTCCTTAATACTTATTCAGCTGCGCAAATTCCAATAGGTTATGGGCCCAGCGTGCATTTGGAATAAGTATATCAACAAAATAGTAAGGAGAAAGTATTGGAAAAGTTCCAATTTACGTGAAGTGCGAGTGATCCGTACAAGACGATCGCAATTTTTTTCCGCATTATTTTTCGGTGTTCTTTACGGCAATAAAAAGCAAGTTACCGTTAAGAATGAGTGCGGCACAAATTCCACAGATTGAAAGACTTATAGGTCGCGAAAACTATGCAACCTGGAAGTTCGCAGTAGAAGCGTATTTACGTTTAGACGACCTATGGGACGTGGTAGATGGGACAATGAAATCCACAGATCAGAATTATTCAAGTAAGGATAGGAAAGCAAAATCAAAATTGATATTACTGATTGATTCGGTGAATTATGTTCACGTTGAAAAAGCTGCTACAGCGAAAGAAGTCTGGGACAATTTACGAAGTGCATTCGAGGATGGTGGTCTTACGAGAAAAGTAGGATTATTACGCGAGTTAATTACCACTCGTCTGGACAAATGTAAGAGTGTAGACGAATACGTTAACAAAATATTAACCACGTCGAACCGACTGAGAAACATCGGATTCGAGATCGTTGAAGAATGGATAGGAACATTGCTTTTGGCAGGACCGCCCGAAAGGTATGCACCTATGATTATGGGACTTGAAAGCTCGGGTATACAAATCACAGGCGACAGTGTTAAGGTGAAAATCCTGCAGGACGTAAAGAGTGCTCCAAGCTGTTGTACATTGGAGAAGGAAGGTGCGTCTGCTCTCTACTCAAAAAACAAAAAGAAGAAACCGGTGAGGTGCTATAAATGTCAGAAGATGGGACATATTGCGTCTCAGTGCAAAGAAAAAGTAAGCCCAGGATCAGACACTCAGCGAAGGAGGTATGTTACTGATAGCCCAGAGAGAAAGACCAATAACAAAGGTAAAGAAAGCACTCTCATGTTTTTATTCTTTTGGTGGGATGAGCAACCGTGATATGGAATGGATTTTAGACTCAGGTGCATCTGTGCATATTGTTAAAGATAAATCACTTCTTTATGACATCAAAAATAAGACTCATATGGGGATATCTACTGTTGATGGCAACAAACTCCAGTGTCACCTGGCTGGGAAACTAGATCTACATGTAAGTGTAAATGGTGAATCAGATATGGTTACAGCACACAATGTTCATTATGTGAAAAATGTGGCAACTAACCTGCTGTCTGTGGGGGAAATTGTCAAGAAAGGAAATACAGTCACCTTTGACATGCAGGGTGCAAGAGTAATCAGTGAAAGTGGTGAAGTTATAGCTACAGCAAGTAACAAAAGGGGTATTTTTAAGTTGGATATCATTGACAGTAAACATAAAAATGTTAGTGATTCAGTATATTCAGCAGAAGGTTTTTTATGGCACTGGAGACTTGGACATCTAAATAGAAAGAGTATGTCTATAATAAAGGATATGGTAAAGGGAATACAGAATTTTAGTGTGTCCAAGGATCCTTGTGAGACATGTATAAAGGGAAAACAAGCAAGGTTACCCTTCAAGACTAGTAAGAGTAAATCCACAGAAGTCTTACAGTTAATCCACACAGATGTATGTGGTCCGATGGAGTGTGAATCCATAGGTGGGAGTAATTATTTTCTTACGTTTATTGATGATTACTCACGATATACTCATGTTTATTTTCTTAGTTCTAAAGACCAAGTGAGTGATATCTTTGAGGAATATTGCAATATGGTTGAAAGATGGACAGGAAAAAAGATCAAGATCATCAGGTCTGATAATGGGAGAGAATATATTAACCAGAAATTGAAGAAACTTCTGGCAGAAAAGGGAATCAGGCATCAAACTACCATAAGGTACAGCCCGTCTCAAAATGGGGTTGCTGAGAGGGCTAATAGGACCATTGTTGAGAAAGCAAGGAGCATGATGACTGACGCTGAATTATCCAAAGATTATTGGGCAGAGGCAGTGTCAACAGCTGTATATTTGAACAATAGATCACCTACAAAAGCATTAAAGAGTAGAACCCCTTATGAAATATGGGTAGGAAAGAAACCTGATCTAAGCAATATAAGGGTTTTTGGGTGTGATGCAATGGCACATATTCCAAAACAGCTAAGAGGAAAGTGGGATCCAAAAGCTAAAAAGTATATTTTTGTAGGCTATTGTGAAAATTCAAAGGGCTACCGATTAATGGATCCATTGACTAAAAAGATTGTCACAAGTAGAGATGTAATATTCTTTGAAAATAGAAAGGACTCAGAAGGTGAAACCTTGTGTGAGGAAATAGGAAGTGAAAAAGAGGAAGACGACAGCCAAGGACAAATGGAAGCAATTTATGATGACAATGAGTTAGAGGATGAAAAACATGAAGAAACCAATGTAAGGCGTTCTTCTCGTGTACCAAAACCGAAGGAATATCTGGATTTTGAGATGTATACAGCACAGTCCTTTAATGATGAGCCAAGAACAGCAGAAGAAGCAATGAGTTGCCCAAACTCTCAAGAATGGAAAGAAGCGATGAAGAAAGAATTAGAATCCTTATATCAAAACGAAACCTTTGAATGGGTAGATATGCCAGGAGATAAGAAACCACTGCAGGCAAGATGGGTATTCAATTTGAAGAACCCTGAAAGCTCATCACCAAAATACAAAGCAAGACTTGTGGTAAAAGGATTGCAGGCAAGATGGGTATTCAATTTGAAGAACCCTGAAAGCTCATCACCAAAATACAAAGCAAGACTTGTGGTAAAAGGATATTCACAAAAACAAGGGGTAGATTACGAAGAAACTTTTTCACCTGTAGTCTAATATGCATCATTGAGATATCTTTTAGCCTTGGCAGTAAAACGAAATTTAATAATTCATCATATGGATGTTAAAATGGCATATTTAAATGGGAAATTGGAGGAGGAGATATATGTCATTCCACCAAGGGAAGCCATAAAAACCAGGTCAGAAAGTAAAAAGATTTGGCGTTTGAGAAAAAGTATTTCTGGACTTAAACAAAGTGGACTTTGCTGGAATCGATGTCTACATGAAACTCTAATAAATATGAATATGAAGCAATCCAAGGCAGATCCCAGCATTTACTATAAAGGGAGTAAAGGGAGAAAAGAAGAAATAATAATAATGGCGATATGGGTGGACGATTTCTTTATCCTGACTGAAAGTGAAGGCCAAATGAGAATTTTCAAGAAACAGCTGCAAACCAAGTTTAAGGTGCATGATTTGGGAGAAGTTAAACGTTATTTAGGTATGTAAATTACTAAGGATGAAGAAAGACAAGAACTGAGCATAAGTCAATCATCATACACGGAAAAAATATTAAAGAAATTTGGCATGAGTGATTGCAAACCCATAAGTACTCCAATGGAAGTAGGAGTGAAGTTAAGTGTAAATGAGACTGATGTGAAATGTGACAAGAATGTTCCTTATTTAGAAGCAGTAGGGAGTCTGTTATATTTGTCTCAAACATCACGACCCGACATTGCTTTTGCCACCAATGCAGTAAGCAGATATTGCAGAGACCCAAAGGAAAAGCACTGGAAAGCTGTAAAGAGGATATTCCGATACATAAGAGGAACCTCAAACTATGAGCTAAAATACCATAGAGATGGTAACGCAAAACTAGAGGGATATAGCGATGCGGACTGGGGGAGTGAATTGGGAGACAGATACTCCACCACTGGCTGCTGTTTTAAATTAATGGGGGGCCTCACATCATGGTCCTGTCAAAAGCATTGTTGCATTGAGCACCGTAGAGGCCGAGTATATGGCATTATCCTACACCACACAGGAAGCATTATGGCTACGAGCATTAATAAGTGAAATAGAACCCAATTTAATTGAGGAACCTACAACCATCTTCTGTGACAATAAAGGAGCCATAAACCTAGCTAAAATGATGTTACTAGTGCTAGGACAAAGCATTATGATATACGGCACCATTTCATTCGGGACCACGTAGAACGACAGAACATTGCCGTGGACTATCTGCGTACAGAAGACATGTTAGCTGACCTTCTGACCAAACCCTTGGAAAGGGAGAAGTTTGAGAAGATTGTGGGACTATTTGGTTTATCTTGTGGAAGCAACACACAAAATATAAGTTCAAGAAGGGGTGTTGGAATTGTGTGAACAATATATTTCGTGTGTGATGGAGCAAAGTGCACTGTGTAAAATAGACCTCTTTGGCATTGCCTAACACTCTTTGTGTGTGCTGATTATTGTGTTGTGTTCGCTGGAATCTTGTTTTGTTCTTGAATGTGCAAATATAGTTATTAATAAGATGTCCCTTTTTCTCCTTAATACTTATTCAGCTGCGCAAATTCCAATACATGCACACTATAAAGGTAAGACCACATGAGCACAACTGAAGTGTACCAGAGAGGCACACCGTGACATAGTTGTATTCAGTATATCACATCTGAACTACAGTAGTTCGACAATATGTAGAAATTTTGTATGTGAATCATTGGCAAACTCTGAGAAAAACGGACAAAAGTGATGTAATAATTTCTCCGTTATATGAGGAAGAAGAAAGTTCGAAACAAGAGCAAGCGATAAAGAGGTGAAGAATATGGTTGCGTAACATTTCGAATTGACGATCTGAAGAAGGAGAATATCACACGCTTTTGTACAGTTTGAAAAGGCTCCAAAGAGCTTTAAACATACTTTAGAATGTCTCAAGATAAATTCAATGAGTCAGTACAAACTTTAGAGTCCTATATGACAAGAGCAGATACAATATAACGAAAAGTGATAGAAGTGGAAAAAAACTCATGGTGACAATTAGGTAAGTATTTTTTTTATTACATAGCTACAGATTATTGTACATCATACGTAACATTTAGTGGCTATAGAAAGCCATCCAAGGTTATGATCTATGTGGTTTGTTTAATCAGGTCTATCTCAGGAGTGCTTTGAGAACCATTGTCCATTCCTTTGGAATAGTCAGAGGTAGCTCTATCAAAAATATTGCATTGAAGCTTACTAGAAGCAGTCTGAACTTTCTGAATTTCAGTATTCTGAGGTTGTGATATCGTTGTATTTTATGTTTTGGAGAACTGTTTATTTAAATCAGATGTAGATGGAATTGTTTTAAGAATTTATTTATTCAAATCATAAGATGTAGATGGAAATGTTTTTTCTTTGTAACTGTTTTGGCTTGTCTTATGGAAGAATTCTAGTTCCTCACTAGATTCTCATATTCTAAATCTGATACTGCAGTATAGGTTCTATCTTTTTTGCCCAACATTGTAAATCTACAGGCAAGGTTTTGACAGAGTTAGCTATGGCACCGAAAAGGGATGTATAGGGTCTTCACTTTCTGTTGTTGCTGATGTAGCTGTGACTGGTCATGAATTCGAATAATTCTGTACAACACTGGTTACTGACATGTTAAGCTCCTTTTCCTTGCAGTAATATTTCTGAACATCAATAATGTTGCTGACAAAGAAGGTAGGGCTGACTTCACTGGTTCAGGAGAAACTGCCATTACATCCAGAAGAGAATTGTCTTTAATAATACTGTCATCACTAGTAACTAACTCAGCATCTTCGCTGTTACTTCCATAATTCTTTCCCAAAGATACAGCCTTCAGAACTGCATTTAGCTCTCGTATTTCCATTTTCTACTTGTATTTGCATTTCTTTATACTTGTATGACAGCTGTCTCTCAACACTTTCCACTTCTCTTTGCAGTGAATTTCTGGCAATAAAAATATTAATTTTGTTTTATGTTCCTTGCTACTGGCGATTCATTCAAGACTATCACAGAATGTTTTCGTTTCAGATATACTACTGTACAAGAAATTGTACACACTAAATGTGCAGAGCTGTGGGAAGTGTTATCTAAGACAGTAATGCCTACACCAGATGAAGAGAAGTGGCAGAAAATTAAAAAAGAATTTCCCGAGAAATGGAATTATCCCAACAGTATTGGTGTACTAGATGAGAGACACACAGAAATTTTCTCGCCACCAAACAGTGGCTATATTTTAATTAGAAGTTTTTCTCTAGTGCTACTTACTTTAGTAAATGCAGACTATAATTTTACAAGTAAGAATGTTGATTGATCTCAGATAGAATGACGATGCGGGGATTTTTCGACAGTCAGATTTACCAACAAAACTGGAAACAATTACCTTGAATATACTAGGCCTAATAGAATTACCAAGAACGAGAGTTCGAGTGCCTCATGTGATTGTTGAGATGAAGCTTTTCCATTAAAAACTTGTTTGATGAGACCTCACGGGTACACTATTAGATGATCTACCGAAAAAGTATACGGTTGCAGACATAAGACAGCTTAAAGGATTTCAGAAAAAGATTTTGGAATATTGTGCCAAAAATTTAGGCTTTACTATTGCAAGATCTGTCTCAGTCCAGAACAGATAGACAATGTGATTTCTTAACATTTGTGTCTTGTACAGTTTTGTCAGATAAAATACAGTGTTGTTTGATAATGAAGGGACTTGAAGATCATTTCAATCCCCTCCAAGTCGTTTGGTTTGGCCAAACAACATGGTAAACAGGGGTTGTTGACAAAGAGAAAATGAGTAGTAAAAAATGTAATAATAAGTACACCATCATAAAAACCAAATACCTAACTGTCTATTTCACAAAATAACAAAAATATAATTTGCAGGTATTTGTACATTATTCATCATTTGGATTTGCAGCTCCTTTAGTCTGTTTGCAGTTAAAATTGTAGGAACAACAATCACAGTATGTTTTGGTGAACTGAAAAGTGTTTTTACGATCTTATTTGTGGAAAATATGTGTTATATTTATGTGTGCATCATGACACCTCACCATGATGCGGAGAATAAAAGGACTTGCCACATGAAAACATGACAAGCTACCTGTAGTAAATAATACACAAGTGATGCGGAAAAATCATGCACACCAAGTGTAAAGACTAAATAAAATGGAAACCCACTGATGATGGCACAGTGGTGCTGAAACATATTTGGTTACCCAGAAAAATGGTGTTTTGCATAACTGGTGGACCTCACATCCTACAATTTGTACATTATGTTCGACAAAAAGTAAATGTCTTGCACCAACGTAGAAAAAATACCAATTTACTTACACTTGCTCGCTTCACATGTGCAACTAGACACCACAGCTAAAGGGATACTGCAGTTGCATGTGTGAACACCCAGCTTTCTGTAGTGTTACTCGAGTGCCGCAACTTTTGTCATGCCACAAAAAGTTCATCTTTGTGCCGCCACTTGCCTTCCACTACTGCTATGTGGTGGCTGTATTCAGAAACACAAGCACTCTGTAGCAGTTATCACAGTTATTGCCAAAAGTGAATATAGTGGTTGGCAGGTACAGTTTTGCAGCTTCTGGAAATAAAAGAAGAACCTAATATTATTGTTAAATTTTCTGTAGCAGTGTGTGCCTGCCACAACATTTGCAAATGAATTATGTACCCTGAAATCTTGAAATATCTGTAGATGAATAAATAAGCAACCAAACACTGTATTAATTGCGGATTATATCCAGGAAATAGCCTCCAAGTGTGATGTTGCAACTACTAAACTAAAAATTAGTTATTCTTTACACCTACATCAAGAGTGCCGTGTCTTTAGACGATATTTACATGCCAACTGTTGGTTCGTTTCCCTTAGCACACAGCATTTTCTTCTTTGAGTGTTATTTCTGTAAAAATGTGTTTGTGCGCCCTGATTTATACCTGAACGAAGTCTATTTTCGGATCAAATATTTGGGTTTCTGATCCTTTGTATTCAACTCTTGTCACAGGTCTAGAGCCATAACCTGCAATATAACACTAACACCTCCCTATACGACTTCTGCGGTCGCCATATTGAGACTTGTGCATCCTGTGTAGAAGGTAGCTCACAGTGCTACTCGCAGAAAACCACCATCTGTGGCGTCACATTTGTTACGTGTGTGAATCTGGCTTTACTCCAGTTTCCTTGGCATTTACTTTCCAAAAGTTGTTTCTCCTGGTCCTACACATACAACATACTTTTTGAATGACATTTAACATTGGATATTAACTGAAACATACAAGTAACTTTTCCTTGTATAATGGGATTTTGAATAAACAAACTTTCGTTTTGCAAGTCAAAAGAGTTATGATTTGAATGATGTGCAGTGTCGCGGCACTTGCTATGTCGCACTACCGACAACAGAACTACACGACGTCGCACAGCATTTCGCAGCTGGACAGCTAGTCAACTTAACTTCAAAGAGTTGTACTGGGCAGTTTTTCAGGTCCATGTACAAGTCTTCAAAACTACAAGTCTACAAAAACTATTAACAAATTCATGGACAGTAATGAAACAAGGCGGTTACTGGGACAGCTTCCACCATTTCGAGATTCACCCAAGATGGGGAATCCAAGATGGCGACCACAGATGTGGCAATATACCACTGATGTCATCGCAGGAAATATAAATATTGGGGCGCTGCAGTCATGGACTATGTGGCTGATCCCGGAGGAGTTTCGAGTCCTCCCTTGGGCATGGGTGAGTGTGTTTGTCCTTACGATAATTTAGGTTAAGTAGTGTGTAAGCTTAGGAACTGATGAGCTTAGCAGTTAAGTCCCATAAGATTCCACACACATTTGAACATAAATTTTGAAGGAAAATAAGGCAACTGGGGTACCTCCAATAACCTAACTCCCCCCACCCCTGCCATTACTTCTATTTTGTCACCCACCTCCCACCACCCCATCTCCCCTGGCTGGAAATGGCGGGAAACGGTCAGCCTCTGTTCAGCTGCCAGAGAGGATAGTTAGGCTAGAGTACTTTATTTTTTTTAAATTGGGAAACTGAAGTAAAGATGGCTCCTAATTACACATCCACATGCATAATGCTACACAATGCATGCATAAAATCGCAACAAGGTTCAAAATTGACGACGTCACATGACTGGTATTTTCCTTCTGGTAACAAATACACTCTATCAATCGAAACTGGTAGCAGGTAGACTTAAAATAAATAGTAACCCTGCCTTCACATACAATTAGGCTTGTGTCCATAGTTCCCTTCATGTGGGTTGGAAGACAAGGACAACGGTGCAGTGTAAGAAGGACAAGAAGAATACGGTCTACGCACACACGGGAAAATCAGAACAATCACATTTGTAAAAGTTCACATGTTTCAAAACCCACAACAGATAATGAAAAACACACACACACACACACACACACACACACACACACAGACAGACACGTAGCAGTTCAGACATATAAGAGATTCTCCTAGGATTCGAAACACTGTCCTATAGACGAGAAAAATGGCTGAAATTTTCGGTGAATTTTCAGTGTTGGTCTGGAGATGCTATAAAGTCAAAATGGTGGGTGGGGCACTGACTGAACCAGAGGAGGCTGGTCTGCTTGGAGTTGTCTCTGAATACCCAAACAAAGAAGACGTCTTGTGACTCTCTGATATCATGGAACTTTCTCTGGATGCCTTGTTCTGCCCCTGTCCTGTTTGAACCAGTCTTTAGACACTCCTATATCCCGAACAAAATATGTCTGCTGACTCTCTGACGTCATGGATCTCCCTGTGAATGGAGCATCCTGACTGTTTCTTACTGAATTTACCCACCAAAACCCTGCTGCTGGTGTGGGAACACTGTCGGCCACTTTCTACACATGGACAAATTAGGAGAACTTCAGCAGAAAACTATTTTTGTACAGACCGAAAAAAAACACACACAGCAGTCATATTATACTGACAGTTAAACCATGCAAAACTGGTCTACAGATTATGAAATACGGGAATATTGCCAAGGACACTTAGTCAATTACACTACTGTGCTACAGTCGAGGAAAGCTTGAATTATACGACATAAAACCGATCTCTAACCAGGCTACATGCTAAATATCTCCTGCGAGTTCTGTCGCTCATTCAGTGCGGCCAACGGTCACGAGGCAACTGCCCCCGGACGCGCTGGTCTAATACGTGATGCAAGCGCCTTCCTCAGATAGCAGCCACTCTCCGAACTAGTTTGTACTGTTCCTATGTCACGAAGGCATCAGCCAACGGTATTGTTTCTGCGCGGGCCTGTTTGCTGCCATGGTTACTGCAACAAGTTGCGACCACCTCCAGACTCTGGAATTAAAAGACTATTTACTTTCTGAGTTCTGTCGATGAGAAATGCTTCATTAATCGCGAATTAATTTACCGATCTCGAATCCGATATCAGCGCGATATCCGATTTTACACGCCAAAAAACGATTATATTTGCGACAGTTTTATGCAGAAAGCGTTGAGTAGCGTACGAAAATTTCCAGAATTTCATGTATTTTCATACAGTTTGCCGGAATACCATACCATTTACGCGAATGTTCTCGATATCAACCGCTCAGTAGTATGCTGCCCATCGCCTGCACAGTATAATTCTGAAGATAAAGAGTGGAAATTATATCTTTAGAGAGCCGAAGATTTAGTGTGCGACGTGCTGCAAGCGATTAAGTGGATACTTTTGTCGTATGTGAAGATTTTTACGTCAAAACTCGATAATTGGGAAATTGATAGTTCCACTTCCTTTTTTTTCTTTTTTTAAGGAATAACGATGTCAATGGCATAACAGATTCCAGATCATCCTTGCACTTTAAAAAGTCAACTAATGTTTTAATACTCATAATCATATCTGATTCTCACGTCCAGAGAACCAACAAATGTCTCTTCCACTGATATTTCATCATCTCGATGCAAAACCCGTAACAAACGATGTTTACTCAACAAAATAAAGACGGGGAATATGTAGAATGGCGGTGTACCTCACAGTCGAACAAAAGGCTTCTGTTTCGGGTCTGCAGAAATCAATCACAGATGGACAAAAGACTGCAAGCGGTCAAACGTATTTCTCGGTACGACTGGTCCCCTGGAACAATAGCGAAATGCCTGGCTATTCGTCAGGGATGTACTCGTAGAGCTGAATGGTTAACAGTGGCATGCTTTCAAACGTTATGGATGTGCAGCACTGTCTGAAAGTGGTCCTCGGCTAAGTAAAATGAGGCTCATTGAGGAAAAACATTAGACTACTCTTTGCTGCTTCTCACTACTGATACCGCTATTCCTCTCTCATACCTATACCACCTGGAAACTTTTAGAACTGAAATATGGTCCCCTGTGCGCATCCTCGTTCGCCAGATTTGGCATTACTCTTTAAATGAGTGTTATTTCGTGTTAAAGGTTTTCCGGAACAATTTCTCTGCATCCCTTCAGATGGTGTGTTAGACTGGTGAAAGCTACTCTTTGACGCTTCTCACTGCTGATACCTACATACCTACACCCACTGCAAACTTTTAAGGTCTCTCATTTATTGGATATATACTGAAACGAAACTTTTTCCAGATCGTGGGCAACGATTGCACAGCGGCCAGATGCGTAGCTGCTGGACCCGAATGGCCAGCGTGGCCACAAATGCCAGGTGAGGCGGCATGCGAAGTCTAGTTATGATTTCAACCGATCCATTCTGCAGGATCTAAACACAAATATGCACTCGGCCTCACATGTTTAGATGGACACGAGCATACAGAAGCTGTCTCCTGTCCAGAAAATTAACATACGTTTGCAACACCTGTCGATGTGTGTGTGTGTGTGTGTGTGTGTGTGTGTGTGAGTGCTATGCAGCCAGTAGTCCTCTCCGTTCATAAACAACGGACTCTGTCGATCATTTTCACAGACAGCGTCCTTCCTGAGATCCAGCTCTCTAACCTCCCCATTGTCAAAACTTTCAACAGCAGAATCAAATAATATGGCTATTTCCAGAGCGTTCTGCTGCTAACTCTAAAAGCTTTCTCAGCAGAGAGAGGGATAGAGAGATAAGACCTGTCGAAACCAAACAGTTCTTCATAAACAAAATTCCTGTCTAGGATATCTCACATGCCGTTAAACATTCTGGCTTCAAAGATATTCCAGAGCGTTGAGGGGAAATGCTGATCACCTCATCCCAAATGTATGTCCCTAGCCTGTATTTGTAGCGACTGAGCAATCACACGTTTTGACATCGCTAAAGTATCTTGAAAATCATGTAAATCAATATATCATAGACTATATGTTATTTCTATGATTACTACTCTAGAAATACGACAGTTAATGGTCTCAGAGTCTTCGCTGACAGCATAAAGTTTTTTATAAGAAATACATCACCTTTTTTTCAAATTGAGCGTACCTCCTTAATGCGAATCTCACAGTATCATAGAATTTCCAGTACGCTATCCATTAAATCATTCACATAGGTGCAGCAACTTCACACCACCATGCAAATTCGGAGCTACTGCATGAGTAGGGGGATATTCGGGACTCAGTCATAGTATTGCTCATTTTTTTACCCCACATTCTGTTTGACAGTGAAGCAATTATGATTCTGTATTCCAACTAGAGCAGAGTATATCCACATGAGTTGTACACATAGGTATAGTGGTAATTATTTGTCCAGAATTAAATCAGTACTTACATGCTTATCAAACTATCATACATCGAGAGGCAGTTAACAAACAAGTAGAAGCTGGAACAAATCAATGTCAATGTTTCCAATAGCAACATCAGTCATCTCCCTATCTCTTACACTTTGATCCGAATTGTAGCACCACAGTCTCTAGGTGATACAGCGTTGGGATCTGCTGTCACTCGCCTCCTAGACAGTCACTCCTTAGAGGATAGATCACAGTCTCCTTAAAAATCTATGCAAATTAATTTGAGCCAGGCATATTCTTCTGCTTTAGCTCACCGACTTGTCAGTTCCTAGTGCTTGGTTTGGTTTCCTTAATATTTCAGAAAATGAATCCAATCCTGACATATGCATTCTACTTCAGCTCACTCTAGATGCTTATTGCTAGGCGTTTTACGGCAGTCAACGCTTCCAATGACAGTGTATAGGATTTCTAGTCCTATTAATGTGCAATAGATTTAGAAACAACCAACTCTATCACAGGTCTTCCCACATACTTGCAGATAACTCCATCATCTATGAAAATCCCACGTCTGAAACAAATACATTGCAAGCAGCTGTAAAGTGCATGGCCGTGGGTACATCACACCAGTATTACCAATTACCCTTCAATCCCACTCTCACACGTAGATCAAGTAAAAAATTGCCTATATTCTTCCATACATACCCTAATCTACCCCTGTGTTTCCGGGAGAAATACGTCGTCTTTCTCAGAAATTTCTTTTTCCGTCACATATTCAAATGGATTGTGCCAACCTAAACGATCCTAGCAGCATCTGTATTATGCTTTTGCTTCACAGGTTAGTCACATAACACAAGCAGATGTGGGCTCACAGGATTGGTAGACAGCGCCATTGCCGATTTGAGCTACCATATCGATATTACTGTTCACCAGTAAGTATCATTTAACCACCAACAAATCCCTGCACATTAATGTCAGGATAGCAGCTGACAATGACTTCAAAGTTATAGTGCAAATTGAGACTGTATAGTGAGGTGCGAAGGTGGGGCTTGTTCAAATCGAGTGGGGGAAGCTGTGTGGCAAACTGACACATATATTGAGGGGTAGGTGATGGCTAAGTACGACACATTCTGTCTCGGCGTTCCTGTCTTCGACAGCAGTGATGTTGGTGCAGCAATTACTCACTGTGCTTGGTGTTGCTAAGTTAAAATTACCATCTCAAGAGGCATCACAGGACATATTTCTAAAGCAGCAATTTGCCATTAACACACATGGTCTGTGGGAGTTGGTACACTCTGCAGTGGAGTGAGAGTAGATTTGTGATATGTTTTGCTTAAGATGGTGGGAGAATTGAGATGGAGCTGTACCGTTCGTGATTTCGGCCACTCAATCATTCTAACATCAACGAAAGTTCATTGCAAGATGGTGTACCTACTCCAACAGGTGTTTCGTGCATTAAATGTGGAATTCAAAGCATACAGAGAAATTTATCCCGACATTAACGTGGGTTAAATGATACTTACTGGAGAACAGTAACATCAATATGACAGCTCAACACTGCATAGGCGGTGTCTACCAATCCTGTGAGCCCACATCTACTTGCGTTACGTGACTAATATGCGAAGCAAAAGCATAATACGGATGCTGCTAGGGTCGTATAGATTGGCACCCTCAATATGAATATATGACGGGGAAAAAAATTTCTGGGAAAGACGATGTATTTCTCCCAGAAATGTGGGAGTGGATTAAGGTATGTACAGATGTAGATAAGCAAGTTTTTAGTCGATCAGCATGTGAGGTTGGAATAGAAGGGTGCGATTTACCCACCACCATACACTTTACAGCCACTTGCAGTATATTTGTTTCAGATGTGGAATGTTCATAGGCGATGGAGTTGTCTGCAAGTATGTGGGAAGACCTGTGCTAGAATTGGTTGTTGACCTGAACTTATCTAAATCTACTGCACATTAATAGGACTAGAAATTCCACACACTGTCATCAGAAGCGCTGACTGGCCTAGCACTAAGTATCTAGAGTGAGCTGTAATGGAATGCATATGTTGGGATTGGATTCATTTGCTGAGGTGTTAAAGAAAGTAACCCAAGCAATTGGAACTGACAAGATAGTGAGTTAAGGTAGAAGAATATGTCGGTCTCAAATTAATTAACTTGGATATTTATGAGGGGGTGTGATACATCCACTAATAAGTGACTGTGTAGGATGAGGGTGACAGCAAATCCCATTGGTATGTCACCTAGACACTGTGGTGCTACAATTCGGATCAAACTGTAAGAAGCAGTAAGATGACTGCTGTTGCTAGAGGAAACAATGACGTTAATTTGTTCCGGTTTGCAGATGTATGTTAACTGGCACTCGATATATGATAGGTGGAGAAGTGTTTGAGTACTGGGTTTGCTTCTAAATAAATAATTACCACTACACATATGCATACAACCCACATGGAGATACTCTGCTCTTGACAGACTGCAGTATCATGATCGGTTCACCATCGAATAGTGTGTGTGGGTAAAAAATGAGCAATATCGTGAATACGTCCCGAATCTCCCCCCAATCTTGCAGTAGCTCCGAATTATGCTGGAGGTAAATGATTCAATGGATAGTGTATTGGAAACACTGTGATACTGTGGGATTTGTAGTAAGGAGGTATGCTTTGTTTGAAAAAAAAGTTGATGTATTTCTCAAAGAAAATATTATGCTGTCAGCGAAGACCCTGGCACCATTACATTGTCATATTTCTAGCGTAGCACTCATAAAAATAATATTTAGTCTATGACACAGTTGTCCATGAGTTTCACGGTACTTTAGCGGTGTCAAAAAGTGTGTTTCCTCGGTTCTTATGAATATAAGGGCAGGTATACATTTGGGAATGGGTGGTCAACAGATAATTATTTTGCTATTATTCTCAAGGCAGATATGTTTCAGCTTCAAGAAAGCATTACCCTCAGCACTGTGGAATGTCTTTGAAGTCAGAACGCTTAGAAGTTTGTAAGATATTCTAGACACGAATTTTGTTTACGAAGAACTGTTTGATTTCAACAGGTATTACCTCTCTCTCTCTCACACACACACACTCTCTCTCTGCTGAAGAAGCTTTTACAGTTAACAGCAGAATGCTCTGGAAATAGCCACATTATTGGAAACTGCTGTTGAAAGTTTTGACAATAGAGAGGTTAGAGAGCTGGATCTCAGGAAGTATTCTGTATGTGAAAATGTCGACGCAGTCCATTATTTACAAATGGAGAGGATCATTGGCTGCATACCTCTCTCTCTATATACACTCCTGGAAATTGAAATAAGAACACCGTGAATTCATTGTCTCAGGAAGGGGAAACTTTATTGACACATTCCTGGGGTCAGATACATTACATGATCACACTGACAGAACCACAGGCACATAGACACAGGCAACAGAGCATGCACAATGTCGGCACTAGTACAGTGTATATCCACCTTTCGCAGCAATGCAGGCTGCTATTCTCCCATGGAGACGATCGTAGAGATGCTGGATGTACTCCTGTGGAACGGCTCGCCATGCCATTTCCACCTGGCGCCTCAGTTGGACCAGCGTTCGTGCTGGACGTGCAGACCGCGTGAGACGACACTTCATCCAGTCCCAAACATGCTCAATGGGGGACAGATCCGGAGATCTTGCAGGCCAGGGTAGTTGACTTAAACCTTCTAGAGCACGTTGGGTGGCACGGGATACATGCGGACGTGCATTGTCCTGTTGGAACAGCAAGTTCCCTTGCCGGTCTAGGACTGGTAGAACGATGGGTTCGATGACGGTTTGGATGTACCGTGCACTATTCAGTGTCCCCTCGACGATCACCAGTGGTGTACGGCCAGTGTAGGAGATCGCTCCCCACACCATGATGCCGGGTGTTGGCCCTGTGTGTCTCGGTCGTATGCAGTCCTGATTGTGGCGCTCACCTGCACGGCGCCAAACACGCATACGACCATCATTGGCACCAAGGTAGAAGCGACTCTCATCGTTGAAGACGACACGTCTCCATTCGTCCCTCCATTCACGCCTGTCGCGACACCACTGGAGGCGGGCTGCACGATGTTGGGGCGTGAGCGGAAGACGGCCTAACGGTGTGCGGGACCGTAGCCCAGCTTCATGGAGACGGTTGCGAATGGTCCTCGCCGATACCCCAGGAGCAACAGTGTCCCTAATTTGCTGGGAAGTGGCGGTGCGGTCCCCTACGGCACTGCGTAGGATCCTACGGTCTTGGCGTGCATCCGTGCGTCGCTGCGGTCCGGTCCCAGGTCGACGGGCACGTGCACCTTCCGCCGACCACTGGCGACAACATCGATGTACTGTGGAGACCTCACGCCCCACGTGTTGAGCAATTCGGCGGTACGTCCACCCGGCCTCCCGCATGCCCACTATACGCCCTCGCTCAAAGTCCGTCAACTGCACATACGGTTCACGTCCACGCTGTCGCGGCATGCTACCAGTGTTAAAGACTGCGATGGAGCTCCGTATGTCACAGCAAACTGGCTGACACTGACGGCGGCGGTGCACAAATGCTGCGCAGCTAGCGCCATTCGACGGCCAACACCGCGGTTCCTGGTGTGTCCGCTGTGCCGTGCGTGTGATCATTGCTTGTACAGCCCTCTCGCAGTGTCCGGAGCAAGTATGGTGGGTCTGACACACCGGTGTCAATGTGTTCTTTTTTCCATTTCCAGGAGTGTATCTCTCTCTCTCTCTCTCTCTCTCTCTCTCTCTCTCTCTCACACACACACACACACACACACACACACACACAGGTGCTGCTAACATATGTTGTTGTTCTGGACTGGCGACAGCTTCTATTTGCTCTTGTCCATCTATACACAAGAGGCTAAGTGCATATTTATTTTTTCGAACATGCAAAATGGACCGTGTCATTCTTGTGAAATTATTAGTGGAATCCATATTCCATCTCACCTGACAATTTCCAGCCGCCGCCATTGACTCGGGCGGGTAGCACCACACGCATATGTTATGCAATCGTTGCGCGTAATCTGTAAGCTCGTTTAGGAAGGATTTTTGAGTGAACTCCGTCATAAAATTCATGTGGGCTACGCTGTACAGCAATGCAGTGTTCCCATAATTTTTTTCGAAAGCGGTTTCATTTCTCATGCGATGTAAATCCAATGAACGAGATACCGTAAATGTTTCCAGTGGGTGTAGGTATGTAGGTATCAGCAGCGAGAAGGGTCAAAGTGCAGCTTTTACCAGTTCAACACATTAGCTGAAGGCTTGCAGAGAAATTTTTCTGGTAAACCTTATCACAAAGTAACACTCATTTAACGTAAAATACTAAATCTGACGTACTGGAATATGCACAGGAGACCGTGCTTCAGTACTAAAAGTTTCCGGCAGCTATAGTTATGAAAGGAATGAAGAGGTATCAGAAGCGAGAAGCGACAAAGAGTAGCTTTCACCAGCCTAATGTTTTTCCTTCATGAACCTGATTTTACTTAGCCATGGACCTCTTCCGGACAGTGCCGACACACCCATAACGTTTGAAAGCACACTGATGTTGACGATTCAGCTCTTCATCCATGACGAACAGTCAGGTATTTCGTTGTTGTTCTAGGGGGGAAATCTTTCCCAGAAATACACTCCTGGAAATTGAAATTAGAACACCGTGAATTCATTGTCCCAGGAAGGGGAAACTTTATTGACACATTCCTGGGGTCAGATACATCACATGATCACACTGACAGAACCACAGGCACATAGACACAGGCAACAGAGCATGCACAATGTCGGCACTAGTACAGTGTATATCCACCTTTCGCAGCAATGCAGGCTGCTATTCTCCCATGGAGACGATCATAGAGATGCTGGATGTAGTCTTGTGGAACGGCTTGCCATTCCATTTCCACCTGGCGCCTCAGTTGGACCAGCGTTCGTGCTGGACGTGCAGACCGCGTGAGACGACACTTCATCCAGTCCCAAACATGCTCAATGGGGGACAGATCCGGAGATCTTGCTGGCCAGGGTAGTTGACTTACACCTTCTAGAGCACGTTGGGTGGCACGGGATACATGCGGACGTGCATTGTCCTGTTGGAACAGCAAGTTCCCTTGCCGGTCTAGGAATGGTAGAACGCTGGGTTCGATGACGGTTTGGATGTACCGTGCACTATTCAGTGTCCCCTCGACGATCACCAGTGGTGTACGGCCAGTGTAGGAGATCGCTCCCCACACCATGATGCAGGGTGTTGGCCCTGTGTGCCTCGGTCGTATGCAGTCCTGATTGTGGCGCTCACCTGCACGGCGCCAAACACGCATACGACCATCATTGGCACCAAGGCAGAAGCGACTCTCATCGCTGAAGACGACACGTCTCCATTCGTCCCTCCATTCACGCCTGTCGCGACACCACTGGAGGCGGGCTGCACGATGTTGGGGCGTGAGCGGAAGACGGCCTAACGGTGTGCGGGACCGTAGCCCAGCTTCATGGAGACGGTTGCGAATGGTCCTCGCCGATACCCCAGGAGCAACAGTGTCCCTAATTTGCTGGGAAGTGGCGGTGCGGTCCCCTACGGCACTGCGTAGGATCCTACGGTCTTGGCGTGCATCCGTGCGTCGCTGCGGTCCGGTCCCAGGTCGACGGGCACGTGCACCTTCCGCCGACCACTGGCGACAACATCGATGTACTGTGGAGACCTCACGCCCCACGTGTTGAGCAATTCGGCGGTACGTCCACCCGGCCTCCCGCATGCCCACTATACGCCCTCGCTCAAAGTCCGTCAACTGCACATACGGTTCACGTCCACGCTGTCGCGGCATGCTACCAGTGTTAAAGACTGCGATGGAGCTCCGTATGCCACGGCAAACTGGCTGACACTGACGGCGGCGGTGCACAAATGCTGCGCAGCTAGCGCCATTCGACGGCCAACACGGCGGTCCCTGGTGTGTCCGCTGTGCCGTGCGTGTGATCATTGCTTGTACAGCCCTCTCGCAGTGTCCGGAGCAAGTATGGTGGGTCTGACACACCGGTGTCAATGTGTTCTTTTTTCCATTTCCAGGAGTGTACGTTCAACGTCTTGCAGGAAGTGTCCTGTTCTTGAGATCTTTTGCCCACCTTCGGCTGATTTCTGCAGACTGGAAACAGAAATCTCTTGATGGTTTCTCGGGTCTCCAGCCGGGTGGTAGCGTTGATATCTCGCACCATTTCGGGAAGTGTCATACTACCCATCTTCTGGCGAAGTCTCTTGTTCGACTGTGAAGTACCCTCCCATTCTAGACATTTCCTGTCTTTATTTGGTTGAGAGGACATCGATTGGCCGGCCAGTGTGACCGAGCGCTTCTAGGCGCTTCAGTCTGGAACCGCGCGACCGCTACGGTCGCAGGTTCGAATCCTGCCTCATGCATGGATGTGTGTGATGTCCTTAGGTTAGTTAGGTTTAAGTAGTTCTGAGTTCTAGGGGACTGATGGCCTTAGATGTTAAGTCCCATAGTGCTCAGAGCCATTTGAACCATTTGAACATCGATTGTGATGTGATGTTTGCATCGAGATGGTGAAATATCGGTGGAAGAGACATTTGCTGGTTCTCTAGACATGAGAAACATATATTAAACCCGCAATTGACTTTTTATAACACAAGGATGATCTGGAATCTGTTCTGTCATTGACAGCGATATTCCTTAAAAAATATGAGTGAAGTTATCAGTTTCCTCTATTTTCACGTAAACATCTTCACACACAAGATAAATTTCTAGTTACTCAACCGTTTGCAGCTCGTCTCAAGCTAAAGGTTTGGTTATCTATAGATACACTTTACACTCTTTTTTTTCAGAATCATAATGTACAGGCGATCGGTTGCGTACTGATATGCGGTTGATATCGAGAACATTCGCGAAAATGGTATCATCTTCCGGCAAACCATGTGAAAATACATGAGATTCAGGAAATTTTCGTATGCTACTCGATGATTTCAGCATAAAAGTTTCGGAAATGTCATCGTTTTTTGGCGCGTAGAATCGGATGCTGCAGCTGACATCGGTACTGAATCGGATGCTGCAGCTAACATCGGTATTGAATCAGTAAATTAATTCGCGATTGATGAAGCATTTCCCATCGACAGAGCTCAGAAAGTAAATAGTCTTGTAATCCCAGAGCCAGGAGATGGTCGCATCTAGTTGCAGTAACCACGGCAGCAAGCAGGCCCGCCCAGAAACAAAACTGTTAGCGGACGCCTTCGTGGCGGATGAAGCAGCCCAGCTTTTGTACACCAGTTCGGAGAGCGGCCATGTCTGTGGAGGACGCCAGGATCACGCATCAGGCCAGCGGGTGTGGGGGGCAGTTGACTCATGACCGTTGACCGTGGTGGATGACCAACGACTTCGCAGGGGATATCTAACATATAGCCTGGTTGAAAATCGGTTTCAAGCCAAATAATTCAAGCTTTCCTCGACAGCAGCACAGTAGTGTAGCTGATTAAGTGTCTTTGGCAGTAGTTCTCATATTTCATAATCTGTTGACCAGTTTTTTAATATCAGTGCAATATGACTGCTGCACGTTTTTTTTTATCCATACAAAAATAGTTTTCTGCTGAAATTCTCGTAATTTTTCCATGTGTGGAAAGTGGCTGACATTATTCCCACACCAGGGTAAATTCAGTAAGAAACAGACAGGATGCTCCATTCACAGGAAGTTCCATGACGTCAGAGAGTCACAAGACATATTTGTTATTGGCATAGGAGTTTCTAAAGGCTGATTCAAACATGAGAGAGCAGAACAAGGCATTTACAGAAATTTCCGTGATATCAGAGAGTCATGTGATGTCTTCCTTGTTTGGGTGTTCAGAGACAAGTCCAAGCCGACCAACCTCTTCGGGTTCGGACAGGTGGGATGCTGTCTCCCACCTGCCAATCTGGCTTTAGAGCATCTCCAGACCAACAGTTGTAGGATACCGAAAATTCACAGAAAAATTCATCCATTTTTCTCGACTATAGGACAGTCTTTCGAATTCTAGGAGAACCTTTCAGTCGTCTGATCTGCAGTGTGTCAGCATTTTTTTTTTCATGATCTGTTGTGGGATTTGAAATATGTCATGAACTTTTACATATGTAATTGTTCTGAATTTCCCATCTGTGCTTAGACACTATTCTTCTTCTTTTTCTTACACCATTGTCTTTGCCTTCCAATCCACATGAAGGGAGCTGTAGATGAGCCCTACTTTAATGAAATTAAATTTAAAAAAATTTAAATAGTTACTTTTTTTATAATTTTTTTTTGTTATTTTTTCCTTCTTTCTTTCAGTACGAACTTTGTTGTAGAACCCCTTATTTACGTGTGGTAATAAAAATTCATTTAGACAGAATTAAGTACATTTAAAATTACGTGAACTTAGTCAACCCTCTCATGCTGATATATTCATATTAACTGATTAAGAATATTTAGTTTAGAATTAAATCCTTTACATAATTCGGCCTTGGCACACATTTTCTAAATGCAGTGGTTTTTTAAAAATATTTACTGAATTCTTTCCCGGCGTTAGCTATGGAACACAAGACTGTCTCTGTTAGCAGAAAATGGTTAAATATTGCCAAGCCGACCTGAACGTTTAATTATCATTGATAAAATACACTTCACTATACATTTAAGTTATTTGAAAGAACCAACAAATTGTTAAATTTCAACGTTAACTATCCGCCTATGAATGCACAAATGTGAAACTAGTAATTAAGTCCGTCAGTCTCAGGATCGCTGTAAAAGAAAAACATTTTCTTAATTCACTGCTAATTTTTATCTGCTCCCGATTTACGGGTTTGGTTAATTTTTCTTAGCGGAACAGTTTTTTAAATGTGCCACCGCTGCAAATCGTTCGGTCGCGGCACAGCCCAGCAACACCAGCGATCATTGCTAAAAATGCTGAAAATTCTTTAAAGAAATATTATAGATGACATGGGCAAGCTAATTTACATTAGTAATACACACTTTTGATAAATTATAATGTATTTAGACCACAACAATAATTCAACTTACATTAGTTTGTAATTTCTCCTCTAATGGCGGCTAAATCTAGATACAGACAAAGGAAGTCTACCCGTTCATAAAATGCTACGTCACAGGTTCCTCTCTCTCTCAGCTCTCGAGGAAGACGACCAAGAACGCACACCATGCAGTGTTATTTATATTATTGCTGACCATTAACATCTCTTTGTAATCTTACAACATTATTTTCCTCTGTGGCTGAATTTTACATTTTTGTTATCGCAGATATTGACACATTTCGCAATTACATTATGAGTATAGGAATATTACAATCATAAATACATCGAGAATATTACTACAGAAAATATTACAATAATAACGAATGTCCTTTACACAAAATTAAATAATATTTTTTGTTAAATAATTACAGTATATACAAATTGCTTCATAGCGGCGTATATAGTACAATTAAATTTTAGTTTATTAATAGTGTGAGTGTTGCCAAGGAACGTTACACTACTTATATGTCAAGGAAGAGTCTTATGTAGAGTTACTGTTTATTTTAAGTCTACCTGCTACTAGATTCGAGTGAATTTTTTTCCAGCAGGATAACACCAGTCATAGGACATCGTCAGTTTTAAGCCATATTGAGATTTTAGGCACTCACGGTGTAGCACTATGGATATGGATGTGTAATTAGGAGCCATGTTTACTTCAGTTTCCCACTAGAAAAAATAAAGTACTCTAACCTAACATTCCTGTCTGGTAGCTGGATGCCGGCCACTGTGGTTGAGCGGTTCTAGGCGCTTCAGTCGGGAACCACGCGGCTGCTACTGTCGCAGGTTCGAATCCTGCCTCGGGCATGGATGTGTGTGATGTCCTTAGGTTAGTTAGGTTTAAGTAGTTCTAAGTCCTAGGGGACTGATGACCTCAGAAGTTAAGTCCCATAGTGCTCAGAGCCATTTTTTTAAAAGTGAAAGTTCAGCCATTCAGTTCACATCATACCAATTCTCGGAGGCCAATTAACTGGCCTACTTACACGTAACGTTAGAAGGTCATTAAATCAGTAAACCCATATTTAAAACAGAATAAGGCCTTAATAACAAAAATTACAAAGCAGCAATGCTTATGCTGTGAATTTGGTAGCTGGATGGAGACTGACCGTTTCCAGGGGAGGTGTGGTGGTGCGAGGGTGTCTGGCGTAATACAAGTGGGGCAGAGGCGGGGAGAATTAGGTTAGTGGAGGTACCCCAAATGCCCCATTTCCCATCAAAATTTGAATTTCCTGCCATGGAATCAACCGCCATCTTGGATCTTCCATGTTGGATAAATTTGGCAACAATGCAAGTTACGAGATTGCCGTTTCATTGCAACACTTGCTTCATTTTCGATTGATAAACAGTGTAAACACCTGTGTTGTAACATATTGTGTGTGCTGTGACATACTGCGTATTGTTGCCTAATGTCTCCGCAACGGAATTCTCACGCCAACAAATGATTAAAACGACCGTGCCATTGACAGCCTACATCTAGGGATTTCCATAAAACGAAGTATTGCGTTGTGGTTTTATTTCACTTCAGATTAGCAAATGAAACCAGTTATTCCTATCGGGATGGTACTAGAATCAATCACAACCTGGATACCGTAAATGATTTATTCCCAAAAAATATTTATAGTGCGAAGATTGCATAAATATGAAGCACACAATGTCACATTCTACCCTAAATGTAATTTCTAGATTGGCAGAACGTATGGTTGACTTTCTTTAGACCACATCCTCGTTTATTAGATGGACACACCAAAGTGCACGTATCAGCTATTGAAGCACAGGCAGCAGTTACACTACACTGATGGTCTGCTCATTGTGGCGTTGGCTGCTGTTCAGATGACGTACATGGCGTACCTGTGATTCTCTGCACACACGGTGGACGCAATACGTCGTTTACAGACTCCTAGGGCTGAAATTACCTTAGTACAAGATAGAACACGAGTGAAGATTTCTGTTTGCTCACTAGCCAGAAACAAACATTCGACTCAAGCATTCTTCCGTAAAGGAGCACTTCAGTGTCCATAAGATTCCACATAAAGGTAAAGGATCATCACTCCATGAGAGTGGTCAGCTCGCGACCTATGTTTGTGACACCGGGTATTCCTTCTCACTAAAAGGATGTCGTTTTGCCATGTTCTGCCACTTGCACTCTTCCGCCAGGTACGCTATTCTTTTTTTTTCGGCCCACCAGAGTGCAACCTCCCACCCGCACTGACAGAGCTAAAGGGGTTCTGCAGCATCCAGCGATGAAAACCGGAGCCTCTTCGCTCTGTTCTCTCTCAGGGCAGTAGATATCCACCCCTGCAGAACAAGACCACTCTCTTTCCAGCCCCTTTTTAGCCAATAGTGGCTTCTGAGCAAAACATTGTCCATGTCGCTCTTTCTGTCAGCACTCGGCTCTAACTCCTGACATGCAATAAACGTAAACATGTAAACATGGTCCGTAGTGGGCTGTAATGCGATGTTTATTTAATCGTGCACATTACAACCTAATAGGGGCCGTGTTTATGTTTATTAAGCATCTGGAGTCTGTGGATCCCCAAAAATACAAATTTTTAACTACCGATATTGTTGGTTCGTGGTGCTAGCCCCAATCAGCCAATGAAATGATCATTAATCAGATTGTGCAACGTCAACAGTGATCTAAGATAAATATAAATTAAAAAATTTACAGAATATTAAATGTATGCCCACGCCCAGGTTCCCGGGTTCGATTCCCGGCGGGGTCAGGGATTTTCTCTGCCTCGTGATGGCTGGGTGTTGTGTGCTGTCCTTAGGTTAATTAGGTTTAAGTAGTTCTAAGTTCTAGGGGACTTATGACCACAGCAGTTGAGTCCCATAGTGCTCAGAACCATTTGAACCATTTTATTAAATGTATGGTGGCAAAATTTTGTTACATTACAATAGAAAGCAGTTCTTGAGTATAATGAACAACCATAACCTGGTAAGGCTGCTTCACTGTCTGGTGTGAGGAGGCTGAATGTTGCTCAGTGTGAGTAACCATTGGCAACGGCCTTTCCGCAGTGGGTACACCGGTTCCCGTGAGAACACCGAAGTTAAGCGCTATCTGGCGTGGCCGGCACTTACAGGCCACCACGTGCTGTAGCCATTTTTCGGGGTGCACTCAGCCTCGCGATGCCAATTGAGGAGCTACTCGACCGAATAGTAGCGGCTTCGGTCAAAGAAAACCATCATAACGACCGGGAGAGCGGTGTGCTGACCACACGCCCCTCCTATCCGCATCCTCAACTGAAGATGACACGGCGGTCGGACGGTCCCGATGGGCCGCTTGTGGCCTGTCGACGGAGTGCCTGCCTGCCTTGTGAGTAACCATTGGATATGAGTGGATGGCGAAGTACCAAATATGATTCTAATTGCTTGGCTCAGCTCGATATCAACTAGTCGAGTGTGGGCATTTTTCAATTGCAATGTACCGACATTCAGCTGATGAATATTTACTACCTACTACATCAGTTGTTCATTATGAACCACATTTTCTCACAATAAAGTTTTAGGTAGTTCTACTAGTAAATTATTATAGCTTTTGAGTTTATTAATCAATTTTTGAAGACGGTTCTGGTAGATTAAGGATCTGTCTGGGGTTATACTCTAGTACTTGTTGGAAAGACTGCACGTGATTACTGAATCTGACCATAGGCTAGTAATTTGCCTTCCTATTACTGAGATAGAACTGAGTTATTTCTACTCTTAGCATGGATTATGTTGTGGCGTCATTTTATGAAATAATCATAGATCTTCTGAAAGTCTTAAGACAGCACGTCCTGTAACTCTTTGAAATCTCTTCCTTATGTTTTGAGACTGAAGTCATAACCAAAGATTACATTATGAGATGCTGTTTCTGGAAGGTTGTGGAAGAACAAGTTGAACATAACCGGCCACTGGACAGAACACTATGGCTTGTGATTGTTAAGTTGGTGGTATCTGTTGTGGGCATTTACTTTATGAAGTTGAAAAAATCTATTACAAAGTATTATTTTATGTCAGAATGAAGATCTTATGGTATAGTACAACCTTGACCAGTTTCAGAAGCAGGCCCATTTTTTCAAAATGTTCTCATAGTCAGCTCAAAGATCCAGGAAAACATTTTTCATTTTCCGGAAGGTCAAGGCAGGTATCTAATCAAAACAGTCTGCACTGTGGCAAAAGCCAGCTAGTTCAACTGGGTTATGAAGTTGAGTCCTAGGGGCTACTCCGTGAATTATTAGTCTTTATAGAAGCTTGAAAGGTACACTTAATGTGGCTATGAATCTGATGCTTTGGATAAGGTGATTGCCTGGTTTCAAGTTAGCGATAAGTGCAGATTTCGACATCGGCGATAAAAGAGCAAGGTGCCTGACTGCAACACATTGTTGAAGAAAGAAACAAGTCAACATTTGTTACCTGGGCCTCAAAACAGTGAAAGGTTAGGATTCTGTCGTATAGTTCAGAAGATGAAAATGTATCAATAGAAATTCTTAAAGCTGGATGAAAACTAATACAAAAGGAACTTGCAAAACTATATACAGAATGTCTGCGAACGAAAACAGGATGAGATTCATTGAAAGAATCCTTGAGTACTGCTGGTTAATCTGGGATCCTCAGCAGGTAAGGGTAATAAAGGAGATAGAGATGATCCAAAGAAGTGCGGTGCATTTTGTCAGAATGGAGAGCTTCACAGATGTATCACCAAACTACAATGCCAGACCCTACAAGAGGAGCGTTCAACATTTACATACCCTGCAAACCAGTGCGAAGCGGAAGCCACATGTTTCTTCCCTTCGAGTCGCTTATGGTGTATGTGTGCTGTAATTAGTGTACGAGGGTTGGAACTTAAATAGTGGCAACTATTTATTCACAACCGATACAAAACAGTTACATATTTGCACCTTTTACTGTCCTTCAAAGCAGTCACCAGCGTTGTGTAGAACCCGTTGCCAGCGATGTGGAAGGCGTAGCATACCGTTAGCAGACCCTGTTCCGTTGATGGTGCGAATGGAGCGGTCTAAAGTTATGGTGATTCTCGTGTACGACTGTGATGGTGTTATCCTAACGCATTACGTTCCTCCACGGCAGACCGCCAATGCACAGTATTACTGTTCGTTTTTAGAGCATCACCTGCGACCAGCTTTGCGAAAGAAGCGGCGACGCTTTCTACGCAACCCTCACATCATTTTGCGCGACGATGCGGGGGCGCATACAATGCAAGCTGTGGCTGCTCTGTTCGGTCGATGGGACTGGGAAGTACTGTACCATCCCCCATACTCCCCGGACTTAAGTCCTTGTGACTTTGATTTGATTCCGAAGATGAAGGAACCACTTCGTGGCAATCGCTTCAGAACTGTTCCAGGGATTCGATGGGCAGTAGACCGCTCCATTCGCACAATCAACAGAACAGGCTCTGCTACCCGTATACTACGGCTTCCACATCGCTGGCAACGGGTTCTACACAACGCTGGTGACTGCTTTGAAGGTCAGTAACAGGTGCAAACATGTAACTCTTTTATATCGGTTGTGAATAAATAGTTGCCACTATTTAAGTTCCAAACTCGTATATTTGTCTTCAAGGTCCCTATGGGAGAGTTAAATAAGGGTCTGAAGAATATTTCTCGACTCATGACTCAATACTGGTTCTCTAAATTTTGTAAATAGGTATTCGTAGGATAATATGCGTCTACCTTCAAGAATCTGCCAGTTCGTTTTTATTTTTTTTTCAACATTTCTGTGACGCTCTCCTGCTGAGTCAAAAAAACCTGTGAACATTCGTGCCAGTCTTCTCTGTTTACATTCAACGTCCCCCGTTACTCTTATATGGTATGGGTGTCACGTGCTTGAGCAGCATTCTAAAATGGGACGTGGAATTGGTTTGTAAGCAGTCTTATACTTGCAGACATGAAGCCACTGAATATTGAATTATTCCTCCAATTCAAGTCTAGGCGACCATTGAACACGACACATATACTAACATCAGAAACCATCCCTCACTCCGTATAAAGAGTGAATCCACTTGAAATTATCATGTCACTCTGCACATTAAATGAGGTCATTATGGCCGGCCGGAGTGGCCGTGCGGTTCTAGGCGCTGCAGTCTGCAGCCGAGCGACCGCTACGGTCGCAGGTTCGAATCCTGCCTCGGGCATGGATGTGTGTGATGTTAGGTTTAATTAGTTCTAAGTTCTAGGCGACTGATGACCTCAGAAGTTAAGTCGTATAGTGCTCAGAGCCATTTGAACCATTTCTGAGGTCATTACGTTTATGAAATGTGTACCAGCATTTAATTTAGCTTTTTGGTAGCAGCCTGGTATTTTAGGTTAATCTGTCAAACAACACAGGTGAGATGAAGTGTACAGTTACCATGGCAGAGTTACTTTCTTGCACAACCGCAAAAGACAGCTGTATGTACTGAATTGCTGATGATGTTCACTTGCCATAGTTCGGATTCAATACTTGTAATTCCTACTTACACCATTCTCGTCATACGGAAGGCAGCTGAAATCCTATGTTAGCTCTCCGCAGTGTCAGAAACACCAGAACAGGCCGGAGAGAAACAGCGAAGACTGAAGAAAATCACTGACAGTTTGTTTAATACGAACATGGGACTACAGGGTGAGTCACTAACGATTGCCACCAAGAATAGCTCCGAAAGTATGATAGGAGCTGAAAAGTTTGTGGGACAAAAGTTTCATGGGGCAACGGGAGCCATAATATGACGTTGTTTTTTTGTTGCTAGGTGGGGTCGCGTCAGAGATATGAAGGTCAACTTCGTATTTTTAAATGGGAACCTATAGTTTGGTACTTATTTTCTGATAGCCGCTATCGAGACGAATCCAATGATGTGTAACATTAAGGTCTTTGAGGGCCAACGAAGGTCACAAACGTGGCATGAACGTCCATTTACAGGAGGTGTACGAAGTGATGACCGTTGGTATCAGTGCAGTGCTGCAATCTTCTTATCATGGATTGAGTGCTATTCCTTACCACATCAGCACTTATCGAAGCACATACTCTAACAATTCTCTTTCGCATATCTTCAGCTGTAGTTGGAATGTCTCTATAAATAATGTCTTTTACGAAATCCCACAAGATAAAATCCAAAGGCGTCACGTCTGGCGAACGAGCCGGCCACGACACATCTCTTCCGCATCCAGTCCAGCGATTTGGGAATTGTCTCTGCAACTCATTTCCAGCTATCAGCGAAAACCTGCCGGACACCCATCTTGTTGATACCACATTCTGTTCCTTGTTCCTAAACGTATTTCTTCCAATAACAGACCTAATATTTCTTGCAGGAATGTGGTGTACTTCCTACCAGTAGGATTTCCTTCGATGAAATAGGGACCTACAATTCTGTCATCCAAAAAAATGGTTCAAATGGCTCTGAGCACTATGGGACTTAACTTCTGAGGTCATCAGTCCCCTAGAACTTAGAACTAATTAAACCTAACTCACCTAAGGACATCACACACATCCATGCCTGAGGCAGGATTCGAACCTGCGCCCGTAGCGGTTGCGCGGTTCCAGACTGAAGCGCCTAGAACCGCTCGGCCACTCCGGCCGGCTCTGTCATCCAGAATCCCACAACATACATTCACCGACCACGGTTTTAGTGTGCAAATTGCTGCAGCCAACATCGCTCTGAGCACTATGGGACTTAACATCTATGGTCATCAGTCCCCTAGAACTTTGAACTACTTAAACCTAACTAACCTAAAGACATCACACAACACCCAGTCATCACGAGGCAGCAGCCAACATGGATTTTCAGTTGCCCAATAATGCATGTTATGCAAATTAACATTTCCATGGTTGGTAAATGTAGCCTCATCAGTAAATAAAATCAAATTAATAAATGTGTCATCCATCTGAATCTGAAGTTGAGACCATGGGCAGAATTCAGTGCGACGCATACAATACGCACCAGTTAATTCTTGGTGGAGACTGATATGGTAAGGATGATACTTATGGCGATGCAGAACACGAACAACGCTACTCTGGCTCATGCCAGATTCCCTTGCGATTTGACGGGAATTAACACAAGGGTTCTCGAATCACAGTGGCAGGAGTACCAATGTCCGTTTCGTCGTTAGTAACTTTCCTTTGCCGGATATATTTCCGATGCGTTAAAGATCCAGTTGTTAAGTTTAAGTAGTTCTAAGTCTAGGGGACTGATGACCTCAGATGTTAAGTCCCATAGTGCTTAGAGCCATTTGAACCTTTTGAGTATCGATAAACTTTTGTATGGGCTCTAATTTCTCTGATTTTTTTTGTCATCGTCATTTCGCGAGACAGTAGCCATCCCTTCTTCCACTGTATGCTATCGGAATTTTAGTAGTAACCTTCTTCGTGTTACAAAACGCCTCTCCAGTAGTGGATACCACTGGAGTTTGTTGAGCATATACTCACACTCTGCGTGGAAATACGTGCCGCTCTTCTTGGTTCTTCTGTTAATCCTTCCTGGCAAGGATCCCAGAATGATGAACAATACTCAAGAATTGGTCAGTCCATTGTTTTGTAAGTCACTTCTTTCGTGGTTGATTTACATCTTCTTAAAATTTCTTCAATGAACCCAGCTGCTCATCTGCTTTTTCTACAACTGGTTTTATGCGATCACTCTGCTGTCCATAGCTGCAGGCGGTTACTTCTAGGTGTGTTACGGTTGTTATGGTCTCCAGTGATTTTCACAAATAGCATAGTCGAAGAGCAGTGGAACTCTTCACCAATTTAAGCGCAACACATTACATTTATTTACGTTTGGGTCAACTACCAGTGCCTGCATCAATCATCGATCCTCTATAGGTGTTTCTGCATTTCGCTAGAATCTTCTACCGTTGCAACCTTCCTATAGACAACGGCATCGTCTGCAAAACGTCCGATTTTATCCACTGCATCATTTAGATATACTGTACAGTTTATTGTCCGTATGAGCAAAGCTGTCCCCATTACCTTGGCATGTCACGTTTAAGAAGGCAATTTCCGTAGCGCAGTGGTCACCACAGCTGTCTACCATATGGGGGACCCAGGTTTGAAACTCGGTACTGCCAGGATTTTTCTTACATGGGAAGAATGGTACACGCTGCACTCAGCCTCTTGAGTCCAGCTGAAGGGCTCTCGCCCGATTAGTTGCTGATCACAAGCCCCTCCATACTGCATCCAATGACGCTATAGGGAGAGGATGACACGGCGGTCAGTCGGGCTCAACTGGCCCGTCTAGGTCCAGAACACAGACTTTTACCTATCTTAATGTTACACTTAAGAAGACTGATGGTATCCATCTTTGAACCCTTTTTCACAGTGTTGAGCAATATTTGATAAATGAATTTTTTTAAAAAAATGGTCTGTCTCAGAATCAGTATACACTAGGCATAGTTTTCTGTTCAAGATATATATCGTATATTATGGTTAAAACAGGAGCTAACTGTATACTGTGTGATTCCATGATGATGTGACAAAGTTTCAGGGATGATGGAAAAGGGTAAATGTGTCAATTTCAGGTAAGGTATCCTAGATTTGCAACGACCGAGTCGAGAGTTATAGGCAAAATCGTTCTGATACCTCTGACAGTGGAGTACATGTTGCGGTACTTCTGTTGCTAAGCTTGTAAGGCAGGCGACTTTCAAGGATGGTAATATGAAAGTAAGGCAGCAGTATTTTGTCTCCCTACAGGTAATACAATACCAGTTCGTTTGCATAGTTTATTCGATATGAAATCGCCAATGACGGTGGCTGATCGGATAATTGATCATTTCTTTGGTTGATACTGGGTAGCACCAAGCATTGACTTATTTCTGTAGTGGTAGATGCCTTGGAATGTATTTGAGCTGGACGCTGACAACATGGATTAGTGACAGTTACTCGTTTCTGAGTAGGCGGCAGCTGGCACAAAAACAGTTTGCAAATGTAGACGTGTCGTCTTCGACCGAGAGGGGTGTTTTTACTGCTCTGTAGAAAACAGTGTGGAGGCAGCGACTTTGTAACCCTATAGGGGATCTTCCTGTGCGGGGCTGGTGAAGTGAGGCCAACACACTCCTGCCGCTAAGAAACAGCGATAACATCTCACAAGAGAAAAAGCCATCCTTTTATTACTAAAGTATGGTAGGGGGACGCAGACGGCGAACGCGGGTTGACCTTTCGTAGATCTTTCTCGTGAGAAACAACGAGTGACGTTTCCTGCCAGAAAAACAGACAGTGAATTTGATTGGCGATGTCCTTAGTCGTAGGCGATGTTTTAGAATTTCTAGAACAGTATGGAGTACGAACTGCAAGCGATTGGCTGACGCCGGCCGGAGTGGCTGTGCGGTTCTAGGCCCTACAGTCTGGAACCGCGTGACCGCTACGGTCGCAGGTTCGAGTCCTGCCTCGGGCATGGATGTGTGTGATGTCCTTAGGTTAGTTAGGTTTAAGTAGTTCTAAGTTCTAGGGGCCTGATGACCACAGCAGTTAAGTCCCATAGTGCTCAGAACCATTTGAACCATTTATTTGATTGGTTGACAGCTTCAAGATCCACGTTATGGAAGGCACTGCTTTTGTAACGGGTGCGATTATTTTCGTTTCAGGGAGACCACACGTGGACACCACGAGCCCTGTCGGAAACCGGCGTCCGGCATGAAGAGAGACTCTCCTGCGAGTGTCGAAAGAGGACACATTGCGAGGGAGTGAGCTAGATACTTCACCAGCAAGAGTGTCAGTGAAGAGTCTTACTTTTAGAATTTGCAAAGCATCGATTTCGCCACTAGGAGCGAGTTAAGTTGTTTCTCTCTAATTAGGGTGACGATTCTTTGCTTCTTTGTGGTTTCTGAGGCATATTGAAAAACTTTTTTATAAACGAATACTTGTGTTGATTTTCTGTTCATGGGTTATGAATAAACATAAATCTTGTGTTCTGTGTCGTACTGAAGCAGTTTTAGCTCAGACGGTATATGACCTCCACTGTGCACACAGACTTCATAAGTATAGTGCACGCACGTGCAGAATACCGTAGGCGTTAGAGGTACAGATGGCAGGGCACGTGTGGGGAGGGCGGTAGTGGTGGGGGTCGCAGGCAGGTGCTGTAGGGGAAATGCCGAGTGCTGGAGGGGCAGTGCTGTTCTAAACTGAGGCTAGCACACACATTTTTTGTAAATATTAAGTGGAGCCCCTTCAAGCCCACACTTGCAGGGTGAACATTCAAAAAGATCTGTCACCTCTGCTTTGCTTAGTCTGCAATAAGACTCCCACCGAAAATGCAGTCATTTATTTTCATCTGGCTTGTTCTCCATTTTCAACTTTCAGTGAAGTATCACGAGTGGAGAATTTTGAGTAAAACCTACACATTTCTCTTGTTGCCAGGTTAAAAGTTGCTTCTTTTGCCAAAACTCAGCGGAGTTTACCACACAGTCTCATCGCACTAACATGTTGTACAGACGCAATTGCGAGAGAATTCTGAAATAGCAGTTCATTAAGTTTATTAAGTGAGGAACTGGGGAAAAGTAAGGTCATCATGTTATGAAAAAAATCCTCATTATAAAATAAATGTGTAATGACTTCATATATGTTGCTCCAACACCTACAGCACTTCTTATTTCACCAGCTACCGATCGCCCTTAAAAATTACATTCTTTCATCAAAAGAGTCTGTAGTTAGTGGAATAACATGGTAGATAATGAAGTTTTGCATGATAACCATACGGCAGAATACTCTTCTCTTTGCATGCTATCATTTGCCAAAATGTAATTTCGATATCTCGAATCATTTATGAAATATGAGGAATGTTGTGGATATTTCAGTCTGATTTTATCGCTGGTGCAGTGCGATTGCAAATGAATCCACTACGTCAGATTGGTGACGGATACATAAGCTAAACTTCGTATGCAGCAACATACACTCATGCTCATAAATTAAGGATGATTGCAGAATGTGGTGCCACACAACGTGGCACAATACAAAACTGGCGCTAATAGCATAGGCACATAGGGAACACACACGACACATATCTGTAAGCCCATGGTATTGGTGATAAGTTGGCAAAACCGTCCCGAAACACATCTGCTACAAAACGCCACTGTTTCCTGTGCATGTTCCCGACATCTGATTGGGATATAATCACCATGCACACGTACGCAGGTCGCACAACGAGTTGGCATACTCTGGATCAGGTAGTCGAATAGCTGCTGAGGTATAGCCTCCCATTCTTGCAACAGTGCTTGTTGGAGCTCCTGAAGTGTTGTAGGGGTTTGAAGGCGTGCAGCAACACGTCGACCGAGAGCATCCCAGACATGCTCGATGGGGTTTAGGTCTGGAGAACAGGTAGGCCACTCCATTCACCTGATATCTTCTGTTTCAAGGTACTCCTCCATGATGGCAGCTCGGTGGGGCCATGCGTTATCATTCATCAGGAGGAAGGTGGGACCCACTGCACCCCTGAAAAAGCGGACATACTGGTGCAAAATGACATTCCGATATACCTGACCTGTTACAGTTCTTCTGTCAAAGACATGCAGGGGTGTACGTGCACCAATCATAATCCCACCCCACAGCATCAAACCACGACCTCCATACAGGGCCCTTTCAAGGACATTAAAGGGCTGGTATCTGGTTCCTGGTTCACGCCAAATAAAACCCCGGCGAGAATCACCGTTCAGACTATACCTGGACTCGTCCATGAACATAACCTAGGACCATTGTTCCAATGACCATGTACTGTGTTCTTGACACCAGGCTTTATGGGCTCTCCTGTGACCAGGGGTCAGTGGAATGCAGCTTGCATGTCTCCAGGCGAACAAACAATGTCCATTCGGTCGTTTTTAGACTGTGTGTCTGGAGACAACTGTTCCAGTGGCTGCAGTAAGGTCCTGAGCAAGACAACCTGCAGTACTCTGTGGCTGTCTGCGGGCACTGATGGTGAGATGTCGATCTTCTTCTGGTGTTGTGCACTGTGGGGGTCCCGTACTGTAACGCCTGGACACGTTTCATGTCTGCTGGAATCGTTGCCATAATCTTGAGATCACACTCTCTGGCACACTGAGGGGCCGTGCTATGACCTGCTGTGTTTTACCAACCTCCAGTCGCCCTAGTACTCTATCCCTCATAACGTCAACAATATATGTTCTTTCAGCCATTTTCAACACACAGTCACAATTAGCACGTCTGAAAACGTCTGCACACTTACTCGATGCACCATACTCTGACGTGCACCAACACACCTGTGTGTATGTGGACTGCTGCCAGCGCCACCATGTGACGACCACAGGTCAAATGCACCGCATGGTCATACCCCGAGGTGATTTCAACCCGCAAACTGCCCACCAGAGCGTTGTTTCACCATGTATCAGCATTATCCTTAATTTATGTGCATGAGTGTATTATGTAACTTGCACTAAACGAAAAATCATAGCGACTCCTAGTTTTCATTGCAAACTTTTTCGAATTTCGCGCAGGATCTTATTACCATGCGCATATCACAATAACTATGACTATTAAATAAATAATAGGCACATCATAATGACCTGACATATATAGCTACAAGCAAAGAAAAAATGAACTTTTTTCACCGAATAGTTTCTGTAAAATCGTTTGAGAAAGATTTGAGGGCGTGCGCCTCGGTTCTGTCATCGCTGACCAGCCAAAAGATGGCGCGCACACACAACTTAAAATCGAAAAACCATACAGTATGCGTGCTAAAATTTAATCCAGGTAATTTTGCTACAAGTTCGACAACCAACTTTGAGGCTACAGAAATCAGTAAGTTAATATAATTTATATATTTACATTCACTAAAACAGTGGTTAACTTTGAGGGTTCAGAAATCAGTGAGTTGATGTGTTTATATTCACTAAAGTCCTACAAGACGATAGTGCCATTTAGGCAAAAATATTCATTTCACAAAAGAAAGTAAGACAAATGTATATCTGGTTCACACTCATACACCTTGTTTGCATGTGGTTAAGCAACTGTAAATATTAACCACAACTCACAGTAATTAAGTCACAGATGGAAATTGGCATCAAAAATCTACTCTTGGACAGTAAGAGAAATTTTCACAGTTGCAGTACTAAACGGAAAAAAATATCTACACTTGCCTCTATTGAATCCAATTTTGGCACATAAAGGAAAGAAGAACACAGATTTAAAACTTTTTGAGAATCTGCCCATGGAAAAAAGTCCCCAAATTTCGATTAAAGTCGATTCTCCTTAATAACTCCCCCTACGCTATTAGAAATTATTGGAGAGAAACAAATAGTAAATTACAACTAATAAATAGCCAACATGTTGCTTTATAAACATATATTTTTTATTGTCCATGGGATGTTTTGAATAACTGCCACCTTCTGCATATATGATGTTTATTTTCAGTATGATTTACAAAATTTGAAATGATACTAAAACACACACTCATGCATGTGCACATTAAGTGACACTATCCATATGATATGGGTGGACTATGGCAGCTCCATTCAGTAACTCAAAACTACCCTCCAAAGTTGTGCATTAAATTAATGACTCAACAATTAGAAATTTCAGAGAAAATCTTCAGCAGTTAGACTGGGATGAGGTGTACAAGGAACCCGATGCTAATTTAAAATATAACTTATTTCATAATACACTTGTAAGAGAATTTGAAAACTGTTTCCCCAAGAAAGTAGTTAAATCTAATTATAAGAAACCATGCAAAAACCTTGGCTTACTAAAGGAATAAAAATATCTTGTAACTACAAAAGGGAACTGTATCTAACAACAAGAAAGAGTAATGATCCAAAAACAGCCAAATATTATAAAAACTACTGTGCTACATTAAGAAAGGTTATTAAAAAGTCCAGAAGCATGTGCATCATGTCTGAGATTAATAACTCTGATAACAAAATCAAAACAATTTGGAATATTATTACAAGGGAGACAGGACAACCAAGAGTACAGGATGACGGCATCACCATCAAAGCGAATGGAAACTTGATAAACAACAAGCCGGAAGTCTAAAACATCTTGAATAATCATTTTTTAAATGTTGTAGAGAAAATAGGATCTAAATGTTCATTAGAAGAAGCAAGGCAGTTAATGGAAGAGGCCTTACCCACAACATTTGATACAACTGAAATTCCACCCACATCTCCTTCTGAAATTAGGAAGATAATAAACTCTCTCAAGAATAAAAGCTCACATGGAATTGATGGCATTCCCAGCAGGATAATAAAAGCTTGTTCCCAAGAAATAAGTGGATTCTTAGCCACATATGTAATACCCCTCTGAAGCAGGGAATTTTCCCAGATAGACTGAAGTATGCCATTGTTAAACCACTGCATAAAATAGGGGATACGACTTATGTCAACAACTACCACCCAATCTCTCTTCTAACTGTCTTATCCAAAATTCTTGAAAAAGTAATGTATTTTAGAGTAGCTTCACACCTTTGTAAAAATAAAGTTTTAACAAAATGTCAGTTTGGTTTCCAGAAGGGTTTCTCAACGGAAAATGCTATATATACTTTCACTAATGAAATGCTCCAAGTAACCGGAAGTCACCCGTTGGGATTTTTTTGTGATCTATCAAAGGCTTTTGATTGTGTAAATCATGGAATACTTCTAGATAAGCTCAATATGAATGGGACAGTGCTCTAATAGTTTAAATCATACCTAACTGGAAGGGTGCAGAAAGTTGAAATAAACAGTTCACATAATATGCAAAAAACTGGTGATTTCTCAAACTGGGGAACAATCAAGAATGGGGTGCCACAACGTTTGGTCTTGGGTCCTCTGCTGTTCTTAATATATATTAATGACTTGCCATTCTATATGCAAAGCTGGTACTTTTTGCCGTTGATACAAGTATAGCTATCACACCTGACAGACAAGAATTAACTGGTGAAATTGTAAACGATGTTTTTCAGAAAATGTGCAATGGGCTCTCACTAAACTTTGGCAAAAGACGGTATATACAGTTCCACACAGTAAATGGAATGACACCATTAATAAATATAGATTTCGATCAGAAATCGGTAGCTAAGGTAGAATATTCAAAATTTCTAGGTGTATGCATCGATGAGGGGTTGAACTGGAAAAACACACTGAGAATCTGCTGAAACGTTTGAGTTCAGCTATTTATGCTATTAGGGTCATTGCAAATTTTGGCAATATACAATAAGTAAATTAGCTTACCACGCCTATTTTCATTCTCTGCTTTCGTCTGGCATCATATTCTGCGGTAACTCATCATTGAGTAAAAGAGTGTTCATTGCACAAAAGTGTGTAATCAGAATAATTGCTGGAGCTCATCCAAGATCATCCTGCAGACACTTATTTAAAGAGCCAGAAATCTTCACTGTAGCCTCACAATACATTCACTTATGAAATTTGTTTTTAACAATCCGAACGAATTCAAAAGTAATAGCAGTTTACATGGCTACAACACTACAAGAAAGGATGATCTTTACTACTCAAGGTTAAATCTAACTTTGGCTCAGAAGGGGGTAAATTATGCTGCCACAAAACTCGTTGGCCACTTACCTAATAGCATCAAAAGTCTGACAGATAGCCATATAGCATTTAAAAGGAAATTAAAAGAATTTCTTAATGCCAACTCCTTCTACTCATTAGATGAATTTTTGGATATAGTAAGTGGGTAATTTCCTAACCCTCACAAAAAAATTAAAAATATTGAGTGTCATGTAATATTTTGCCTAATGTAATATCTTGTATAGACACCTTTTATTAACCTGACATGTTCCACATCATTATGAAGTGTTGTATTCATGATCTATGGAACAAGTACTAATCTAATCTAATCTAGTAGCATGTGTTGAGCTTAAAAGAAGTCAATTCAGTGTTTCCAGATTCGAAAAGGTTTGTTTCAGTACCACTTACTGAAAGAAATGTATCCCTATGAAATATCTAATGTCATTTGTAATTATATTGCAAATTTCGCGCCGGCCAGAGTGGCCGTGCAGTTCTAGGCGCTACTGTCTGTCGCCGGGCGACCGCTACGGTCGCAGGTTCGAATCCTGCCTCGGGCATGGATGTGTGTGATGTCCTTAGGTTAGTTAGGTTTAATTAGTTCTAAGTTCTAGGAGACTGATGACCTCAGAAGTTAAGTTGCATAGTGCTCAGAGCCATTTGAACCATTGCAAATTTCGCAACAGATAGAACACACCTTATTATATTGGATGTATGTGCATACACAGAATCAGTGTCTGATATGCATCAGGAAAACGTAATAGGGTAATTACTACTCAAATTATATACTAATGACATATCGTATTAGATGCAATTTTGAATTTTGTAAATGATGAAGCCATCTAGGCAGATCTTTTGCCTGTTGAACACTGTAGCAATATCCATTAGATACGATTTGTGGATTTTGCCTTGAGCAAAATATAAATATTGTTTTCATTCTTTATGCATATGTGTTTTGGTGACATTTCAAAAAAAATGGCTCTGATCACTATGGGACTTAACTGCTCAGGTCACCAGTCCCCTAGAACTTAGAATTCATCAAGCCAAGCTAAAGTTTTCCGGGCACAAAAACGTGCAGTAAGAATTATATGTGGTGTGAACTCAAGAACATCCTGCAGAAGCCTGTTTAGGGAATTAGGGATACTAACTACAGCTTCCCAATATATTTATTCCTTAATGAAATTTGTCATTAAAAATATATCACTTTTTCAAACCAACAGCTCAATTCATGGAATCAATACTAGAAATAAGAATAATCTTCACAAGGATTTAAAGTCACTTAGTCTTGTACAAAAAGGTGTGCATTATTCAGGAACACACATTTTCAATAACTTGCCAGAAGCCATAAAAAGCTTAACAACCAATGAAATTAAGTTTAAGAGAAGCCTAAAGGATTTATTGGTGGCCAACTCCTTCTACTCCATTGATGAATTTCTTAGTAAAACCAACTGATTTGTATATAAGTACAACATAACTTCTGCACAATTTCAGTGCAGAATGTGTTCACTGAAAATTTGTGTGTCTGTGTCTGTGTGTGTGTGTGTGTGTGTGTGTGTGTGTGTGTGTGTGTGTGTGTGTGTGGTTGTGTGTAAGTATAATCTAACTTCTGCACCATTTCAGTGCAGTAATGTGTTCATTGTAAATAAGTATTACAGTAGTTGTATTACATGTTTATTACCTTATAAATAAATAAAAAAACTTTTTTATTTTAAATTCAGCGCATTAGTATTTGTAAAATGACTCTTAGTGTTCATTAAAAATGACGATCATTCCACTTGGGACCTGTGGAATGGTACATTACCTTATTTGTTTTAGTTGTAAATATTTGTCATGTATTGTTGTTTTTCTGACATGTTCCACATCCTGGAGGACCTCCTAACTACGGATCAATTGAAATGAAAGTAAATCTAATCTAATCTAAACTTAAACCTAACTAACCTAAGGACATCACACACATTCATGCCCAAGGCAGGATTCGAACCTGTGACTGTAGCGGTCGCACAGTGCCAGACTGTAGCGCCTAGAACCGCTTGGACACTCCGGCCGGCTGGTGACATTTCACCACCAACAGTTGGGTACCTTTTATTTTACCCTAATAAAAAAACCGCATTGATGTGATATTGTGCTCTTCCACAACCAAATAATTTCAGAAGACCGAATTCAGTATTTTGGGTTTCTCTCTGTCACCTGCCTTTTCAATGACAATGTGGTCATGTGGTCACTGAGCAAATGACTAGATAATTTTGATCTGCTTACTGCCTTTACATAAAGAAAACTTTTTAGGAGTTTTATTCAGATATGTCGGCAAAATTTTGCTTTTGGAGAAACTGAATGGTTTTTGCACAGTTCTCCTTATGTTCCTTCTTGCTTTTTCAGCTCTGTTTGTCAAAAATGCTTCTATGTCACTTAAATCTTTTGATGAAGCCCTTTTTGCGTTTGCAGCTACAGAACCATGGAGGGTCTTCCCATCCATCATAGTCTTGCTTAGCACATACTGGTCTAAGTTGTTTTGTACAATGCTTTTCAACTTTATCCATTTGTGCTCCATATTTTTAACCCCAGAGTTGAATTTTTGATGTTTACAACTTGGATACTCTGCAGTTTGATTCATGTTACTCGAACTATCCAAGAATATCTTCCAAGTTGTTGTTAGAGTAATTCATAACCTGAAGTCATTGATGATATAACAGTCCCATGATCACTGATTCCTTCCCCTATGACTCAAAAACTTCAAGTCTATTATGTATCGCTCAAGAGTCTCTCATGCATCTCTGTCTCTAATACAACATTTAACTGTGCAGTATCTCTCTTCTGTTGGCAGAGGTGAGGTTACAAGGGAGTTTCAGGAGATGTGCCCAGACAGCTCACGTGGTAAGAGTGTTGACCATGTTGACCAAGTCCCTCGTTAGAGTACTAATCCAACAAAAAATTTTAATCAACCGCAAAGTTTCGTCATGACCCCATGGGTCATAGTTGCAGTATCAGTACAACTAAACTAGATTGATTATATGTGAGAATATTGATGTGAGAATGTTGATGTGATGGTCACTTTCTTCATCACTATTCTCAAGGCCAATCGAGATTCTTTTAAATTTTTTTCACTTTCTGCTTGGTTTACGACCCACCACCTTGAAGGCAGGTCAATTCTGTTCCTCTCTTTTTCCTTTTTTTGTTGAAGCAGCTTTTTACTTATTTACATCACAACAATGGTTTCGCAGAATGGAAATACAAATAAATTGTTTGATAATTCAGAAGTGTAAAAAAACAGCAGAAGATAGGATAGGCGATAAATGTTAGAGCTTTCTCGTAGATCTCTGCAGGCGAACACCTAATATTTGTGATGAAGACTTTGACCCCAAGACCCCAATAAAACCAATGTATATTCCAAATATTTCCAGTTCCCGCCACATTAGAGCATCATGGAGCCATCATTACTTCTAAATACCTTTTATACACTATGTGTTTGTCAGGTACTGATTATTGTGCAACATGTCTTCAAAATATTTGACAAGACTGGAAAATTCTGATTGTTCAAAATGTTTCATCATTATGATGCTATGTTTTACGCGAGCTTGAGTAGCTTGAGACCAATATGCTGAGGGGAAGTCATGATAAAATTCTCCTTCTCTGTGACAATCGTGAATGACCAATCGCATTCTTACAGCTGGTTCATTCGCTAAATAGCCACACATAAATTCCAACCTGTGCTCCAATGACCAGTTTGGAGGAAAGCAATGAGAGAATTTATGAAGCCATGCTTGTGGATGAATGTTGTTGCCAGAATTCTTAAATGTTTTGAATTTACGTGTAGTAATGAACAGCTTATAGTCACAATCATCATGACGGCGAGTCGCATATTGGCCATTGTTATGTCGTGTCGGTGGTTCCATCTCAAAATTTGGTGCACCTTGTCAATTTCTTTCATAATTTCCGAAATGCCCCATGTTATTGTTTTGTGGCTTTTCCGTATTTATAAGTCCCTCTTCCCATGTTGGAGCGCGAGTCTCCTCTGAAATATGTAATTCTTGTATTACATGTGCCAACTGATCTTGTACTTCCCAGATTTCTCTTTTGTGTTGCGTATTAATTTGATTCTGATTTTGTTTGAATTTCCTAATTTGTTCGTACTCTTCTTTGTGAGTAAAGACTACCAGTCTTGTGTCATTCAGATTATCATCTACCTTAGTAGATAAATTATTTAGCTGATCCAAAAGTTCGACTACTTTTGCTGATAATGAACTAATTTCCTCCATGTATCTTTCTGAACCAATTTACAGAGTATTTACTGTGTCCTTTAAGTTTTCCTGAGTTTTAACCGAATCGGTAGATGGAACTGAGTCAATTTTATCTCGAAAGGTCTCGTGATTTTCATGAACAATAGTTTGCAGCTCTTTTATGGCTGCTTCTTGATTCTGTAATGCATTTTCATGACGCAATTAAAATAAGTTGAAAATGCTCACAAATTTGTGTTTAACGTCATTATTTGTTTAGCTAATACAATTTATGTTGTAGAATATTTCTAATACTAAGCTACATTCACTATGATGAGGAATACTGTTATCCTCAAATATAATTTGCATTAATAATATGTTATTTACTTTGTAAAGATGTTTAGACATTATTTATTCTGTTCTGTTTTAATGCTCATGTGTGAAATTAATGTTTCAAAAACTATTCTCGTTATTTTATTTATTTACTTGTGTCATAATTCCTGTAACACTGATGTATATGTTTATATCTATTCTTTTGTAAAGCCTGTATTACTACAAAAGTTATTTGCATTATTATGTTTTTAATTATGTTTTCTGTACCATTGTGATTGTATTCTCATGTTATAAAATTGTAAATGACACCAGTTCATCAAATTAAGTAACTTGTAAACATTCATTTCAGTGCACACATTTCTGTTGGTCATAGTATATGCACAATATGTGAGAAGTTGGGACTGTTAGTGTTTGCACGTGTGTTAATAATTCAGCAAGGGACTGGTTAACAGCACTGCTGGTTCTAAGGACAATTCCAAAAACTTTGTGAGTGCACAAGTGGTGGTTTATGGACTTGCTATATTGTCCGCAAGACTCTTCGATGGTGATTGTGCACCTGCACAGTCGCAACAGATGGCTGCTGGCCATCTCTACAAGGACTGCAGTGGGTCTGCGCCTTTGATTGCCCACCAATACCACACTCTCTACCAGGACTACAGTGGGTCTGCTCTGTGATGACCTACCTACCAATATTCTTCAAAACTTCGAATGACTCTGTTGTGAGTTTGCTCTGTTGTCTGCATGTCAAGAGACGGCACTGTCTTTCCGTTGGAAGGACAACATTACTTCTTCGAGACTGAATGGAAATCCACTACTTCCATGTGCTTTTTCTTTCACTGCTCAGACTTTGAGAAAAAAACTGCAGTCACTACTGTGATGAATGATCAGGACTGTCTTTATGGACTGTGAGAAAATCTTTGCTTTTGACCAACAGTGTATCAATAAGTGTGTGCATTTGATATCTTTGTTACTGTAATTATGAAATTTTTTTCAAATCTGTATTGGCCACTGCCCAAAACAATTTGTAAAATTTTTGTGGGGAGCGTGGGGGCTATGTAAGTAGGCTGTTTAGTTTTTTATGTTGGTAACGTCATGTAGCTCTCTGTATGAAAATCACTGGCTGTGCTGTGTCAGTCTGTGGCTGATTGGCATTGTTGGAATATTCGCTATTGTTGTGTTGGTCTGTTGGATGTGAACAGTGCATAGCGTTGCGGAGTTGGAGGTGAGCCGCCAGCTGTAGTGGATGTGGGGAGAGAGATGGCAGAGTTTTGAGCGCGGACGATCTGGACGTGTGTCCGTCAGAAAAAGGAAATTTGTAAGACTGTATGTCATGAACTGATATATATGTATGACGACTTTTGAATATTATTAAGGTAAATACATAGTTTGTTCTCTATCAAAATCTTTCATTTGCTAACTATGCCTATCAGTAGTTAGTTCCTTCAGTAGTTAGAATATTTTATTTAGCTGGCAGTATTGGCGCTCGCTGCATTGTAGTTGTTCGAGTAACAAAGATTTTTGTGAGGTTACTGATTCATGAAAGGTATAGGTTATTGTTAGTCAGGGCCATTCTTTTGTAGGGATTATTTAAAGTCAGATTGCGTTGCGCTAAAAATATTGTGTCAGTTTAGTGTTGATCAGAATAAGTAAAGAGAGAAATGTCTGAGTACGTTCAGTTCTGCTCAGCTGTTTGAAAATCAAATGACGTAGGAGGTTTAACAGCACTGTAATTCATAAATTTTTCTAAGGGACGTTTCAACATTGATGAGCACGAACATTATGATCACCTGCTTAGTATCTTGTCTGAACATCTTTGGAACGAAATACACCCCTGATTCTGCGATCAGGGATCCGACAGTATGCTGGTAGGTTTGTGGAGGTATGTGTCATTATATGTCTGCCCACAGATCATGTAATTCGAGTAAATAACGGTCTGCTGATTTAGGTATGCAATGATGGTGCCTGGTAGCGACCCATATGGGTTCCACAGGATTTACGCTAGGCGAATTTGCTCGCCCAGACATCAACGTGAGTTCACTATAATGCTCCTCAAACCACTGTAGCTTGTTTCTGGATATAAGAAGTGGACAATTACACTGCTGAAAGATGACAGCTGTCAGCTTGTCTTCGATTATTACCACAGGTCCCATGCAAGCTCAGGAGAATGTCTTCCACAGAATAATACTGCTCCCACCAGACTGCGTCTTTGGCGCGTTGCACGTTTTGAACCGCCGTTCACCTCGATGATGGTGTTTGTAGAGACGGCCAGCGACTTAGTGTAGCAAAAATGTGGTTCGCCCGAAGAGCTGATACGTTTCCATTGATCATGGTCGAATCCCGGTGGTCCCCTGCCCACTGCAATCGTAACAGACGATGGCGTTGGGTCATCATGTGAACACGTAGGGGTGGTCTGCTGTGGAGCTCCATGTTCAAGAATGTACAATCAACAGTATGTTTCAAAACACTTGTGTGGCCATCAGCATTGTGCACTTTCGGCAGAGATGCCACAGATCATCACCAGTCCTACTTTACAAAGCAGACAAACCTCCAAACCCACGTTCTGTGAAGAGTTGTGGGTGTCCAAGAGCGCCTAGTGGTAGTTTTCACTGTCCTTCTACCTCTTTCCGTAAATTATGACGACACTTGCACATGAACATTCGACCAGCTTCGCCGGCTTCGTGATACTCGTTCACTGGCTCTGCGTAATAATAATCTGGTAACAGTCGCTTATCTCAATGGATTTCCCCACCTTTGCTAGGACGATCCAAGTCCATGTCTGCTCCGCTTGCATACTTTTCTTACCGCGTCACGTGTCCACAGCGCCACCAGGTGGCATCCGATGTCGTGGTTAGCAGTGTCCATAATGTTTTGGTTCATCAGTGTATGCATACATTCCTTCAGCAAGTCCTGTACATTTGCATCGTTTTAGTTGTGTTGTGTCAGTCACTTCAGTGTAAGAATTGTAGATGTTTCTTGATGACTTATTTTGTTTGGTTATGTTCAAAATCAGTTCAACTGTATTTAGGTTGTAGCTGTAAGGAGGCAGTATTAGAACAGAAAACATTTCTTGATCAGATCTTACGTTACTGAGTTCTTGATTTTCTCAACCCCTGCAATATGTTTTATTTGTGGAAAGCAAAACAGTTTTATTTTCTAGCACTATGTGGTATGCAGCATTGTGAAGTACAACAATGTATCTACGTTGTAATTTGTGATATGTCATTGCTTCCTCCACTTGTCATTATTTGCAATGTTTATCTCATAAGCTCTTTGCAAGGGAATAATGAGGTGTTTCCTTTTCTATTCTGTACATGTGTGTCCCGCTAATAGATTGTAACCTTAGCAGCCATTTCCTTGGAGGCGCCCCCTTTGTTGTTAATAGTAAGGGAAAAATCAGTCTGCAGTGTATGGTAATAGCTGCACTACAAACTGTATCTACTGCTTACTAGGGGGCTCACGATTCTCACTCAGCGCCTCTTTGCCAGTTTCATGGCCAGTTCCAGCATTTTCAGCCAGTAAAATTATTTCAGGCAGGCAACAAATATAAGATCAATGCACTTTGCTTGCATGCTGTAGCTCCAGAGTCTTCAAGACACGTGGGTAATATGTGCTGCTGTAATAGTCTGTGCCAAACAATATGATGAAAAATAAACTATCAAAAGAACAGCAATTCTAATACAAAATAATTTTATTGCAACATAACGTTATGTACATGATTGAATTTATGACATTCCAGACATTTAAACAATGTACACCTCAAGTTTGCACCACTTGTTCCAGAACCACAGAACTGTGAGTGTCATGAGGAACATGTGGGACTGTTTTCAGTCATGAAGTGACTAGACAGCATATGACTATTAAAATATTTACCTAAGTCCAGATCAAATTGTAACAAACTGATCAAGGAGTAAAACCTACATTACTTCTATTATTTCTAAAGTTCTCAAATCCAACCAGTTTTCAAGATGCAACTGCTATACTTCCAATTTATTTACAATCATAATAAATACATAAATTATAGTTCTGTTGTATATTACAACATTATCATCATTTGTATATGCAGCAAAATAGTCAATCCAAATATTGTAAAAACTAAAAATAGTATTTTAATGTTCCAATTACTGAAATTACAAGAAAAGGATTACTGATAAGCTTCAAACACACTATCTTATCATAACATTAGGCAAGCATTTAGCAGTTTTACACATCCCTGAGTTCATCCAGACAGGACCTTGATAGACATGTGAAAGGCACATGAAGCAGTGGAATGTATCCGTAGGAACAGTCCTTACCATCCATTTGCTAAGACAGACAAAGTACAGTGAAGCTGTGAAGTGTTGTCTGGAGGTATAATCTCTGTATAATATATATTTCAATATACACAAGAGTCAAAAACGAAGAAGGAAAACTTAACTTCATGTTAATTAAACATCTTTCGCATTCTCTCTTACAGCAATTTATGAACGAAATTCGATGATGAGAAAACTTTTTTTATTGCTGATGATACCGAGCAAATATTATATCTATATTCAGCAGATACTTGCAGTACATTCTTATTTGGAACAGAAGACTTAATGTAAAATATTTTGAATTAGCTATAAAAAAGTTTAGAGGTAAAGAAAGTAACAAATATCATTTGTGAATTTGCACTTGTATGTTATTGCTAGTTAACACAAGTTCACAAGAATATTTCAGTGATATCTTATGAGACTTTATTATTATTACATTATATGAGTATCTTTTCTGAAAGGACAATAAATTTCAAATTAAACAACAATGGAATAGAAAAAGACACACACTTGTATGCTGTACAAAAACAAAGTAGATATCACTTCTTATAACAGATCCACTAGGAAACATGAGGTAGTGTTAACATCTGTGTTTGCCCAAGTTAACCTCTGGATTTTTCAATTTTTTAATTGAGTTTATGTTGTAATTTTCCCACAATATTTCAACAGCCTCCCTACTTGTTTTCTATAAGTTTATAAAGTGACTATGTTGGTGTCTTGTTTCCACTTCTCTTTATTGACAAAATATATTTCCTAGTAATAACTACATACTTAATGACCATGTATTCACATATGATAGAGTTTAGTGACCGACTTCGATAATGTTTGAATAGACATTCATCAGGAACAGGGCTGTCAAAGGAAAATTAATTTTTTAACTAAAGAAAGCAAATAACACAGCTAAGCAACTCCAATCCATCTTTCAATGGAATCTTATACTACTGTCAGCTCACTGTTTGAATTTTTGACAAAACCAAAAGGATAACAGGCAGCGAAAAACTGGGATTTGCATTTGATAACCTGAAGGAAACAAGAAGGAAAGGTGTCGACGTATTATGGGGAATGACAATACTATCTTTGTTGCAAGTTAGAAACTATGAAGATTAACAATTTGACTGAGAAAGCCTGAAAGATCGCATTTATTCGTCAGTTATTTGAAAGACTTTGGCAGATGGCACCTACATCAGACATGTCCTCCATAACATTCACCCTTCTGTTAATTAGTGTTTCCACACTCTTCAAGCAATAAATAATTGAAGAATGGAAATGGAAAACATTCTAAGTGCCAAATCTGACATTTGTCAGGAAAATGAAACGGCTATTTATCTCTTTTTGTACATAACTGTTCTGTATCCAGAAATTTGAAAAGTTGTTGTGATACCACAGAAGTGTGCTGCTTATCACATCACCGAAAAAATAAGGAAACAAATTAGAAAATAAATACTTCGTTGGGAAAATTGTAAGTGATACAAGGGAAACTGATCAATTGTAAGATGGGTGCCTGCAGCAATTTATTCAAGTGGAAGCAAGATTCTAAAGTTACTATTTTTATATACAAGTGATTCGGTGAGTTTGGTTAGTGCCCCCACAAATAAATTTAAAGGGAATGATACAATATGTTTTGTATCTCATAGGACTGATAGGTAGCCACTCAACGTTTATACGGTATATTAATACGATGCCAATATGGTGAGCCTATTTTATTAGTATTTTTATAGTAATAAACAAATTATTTTAAGATCTTACTGAAAATAAAAAAATAAAATAGGAAAAAAATCAGACCAGCTGAAACAATCAAGGAAAAATTCGGACTTAATACTCAAAGTGGAGAAAGAGGAACAATCTTTTTAAAAAGCACAGAATTTCCTATAGCGCTAAATAATGCAAAATCGGTGATTTAGTACAATCAAAGAATTATTGCTGGAAATGTGCGAGAACTTTTTAATACCCCATATTTTAGGAGGCAGCAAGTCCCCCTGTTGCCCCCAACAGCTAATAACTAATGTAAACAACAACAAATGTAATATAAGCGTGAACAGCTGTCTGAAGATGCACCTGGCAGTTCGAAACTGGTAACGGCACAATTTATGTAAATAAACAGCTTTGTTAACAGTGGCTGGTTGCTGTTACCTTCTCTGCAAGAATCGGCTTGTATTTTGTACGCAGCCACGGTCTCAGAAACGTCAGTTTTCGATATAATAGAAGGACGAAAGTTTTTGCTCCAAGCGTCATTAAGACAGAGGCAGCCCTTTTTCGGTAATACAAGTACAGAATAAAACATTAGGTTTATAACTAGTGGAACTGCGATCGACAAAAATCAGAGACTATACGCCATCTACTAAGGCATGTTTGAATTACTTTCTCCGTGGGTGGGCACCTGGATCAAGTCTAGGGACACGCAATAGAGTACAGAGATCACAATAGCTGCGAAACGCATTTTGTGGTAATTAGAAAGTTTTCCATTCCCATTCTTCGATTGATTTGTATTAGGCCTACACTGCATTCACAGCAGAAGTAAACTCTGCAAGGATAAGAGAACTTCGACAGTAACCCCATCTCAGAGTGGCATAAATAATTTCAAGATGGTACGGCTGCACTTGTGGACAGGCCATACGATGACAAGATGTATTCTTGAGTGGAAAAATTTGTTTTCCTCTAAAGTGTTCGAAATGTGCAGCATCCATTTGTTGTTTGCAAGAACAAATGCCTCAACCTCGTTCAATGCATTTTTCTTTGCATATGCGAGGTCTGCACAGACCATGAAACGAGACAAAAAGGCCAAGTGGTCTGAAAATACCACTACTGGTCAGTACAAAGTGCCACTAGCACCTCTGGCAGAGAGAGGTAGACTGGTAAAATGTCACACGGATGCAGTCTTCTGAGAGCAGAGATCTTCCACACACCACGCGGGCGACGTGGAGGAATGCGGGGTGATGTGGAGAGCGGCAGCCACCTCCCTGGGAGGCGGCGCGGCCTGCGTTACGACACCTGGTACACCTTGTACGTGGCGAACAGCTCCTCGGCGGACAGCTTGGCGGGCTGGTCCGGCTGGGACAGCTGCAGCCGCGTGCGCCGCAGCTGGTCCAGGGCCTCGTCGTACGAGGGCAGTCCGGACACGAGCGTGTAGCTGGGCAGCGACTCCAGCTCGCCCGCCGGCGCGCCCGCCTCCGCCCCCGGCGCCGCCCCCGCCGCGCCCCGCCCCACCGCCGACGCCGCCTCCGCCAGGCTGCGTGCCTGCACTGCTGAAAAAAAAAGAGGCGGTATTTCAATTACAATGCACAGCACCGTCATCAGTACTGGATAACAGATCACTAAACGGCTATCCCGGTTCATGAACGAGATTATCTGTCAGGCTATATTTGTGGTTCTTAGCAAAGCATTTGACTCCGTCAGCCATACAATTCTACTAGAAAAACTGTACTCCTGCGGTTTTAGAGGCTCAGAACGATCTTCGATCAGATCCTACCCGAGTGACAGAATACAAATCGTGCAGTTCAGCAATATCAGGTCAAAGAGATTCTGGTCATAAAGCACACCAGTGGCAAGACACAATCAATACCTTCACTGCGCGATAACAACGGTGAAGTCACTGATGACAGTGCCACTAAAGCAGAGTTATTAAACACCGTTTTCCGAAACTCCTTCACCAAAGAAGACGAAGTAAATATTCCTGAATTCCAATCAAGAATGACTGCCAAGATGGGAAACATAGAAGTAGATATCCTCGGTGTAACAAAGCAGCTTAAATCACTCAATAAAGGCAAGGCCTCCGGTCCAGATTGTATACCGGTCAGGTTCCTCTCAGAGTATTAGCTCCATATTTAGCAGTTATATACAACCACTCGCTCACAGAAATATACGCACCTAAAGACTGCTCAAGTCACACCAATACCCAAAAAGGGAAGTAGGAGTAATCCGCTGAATTACAGGCCTATATCACTAACGTCGATTTGCAGTAGGGATTTAGAGCATATACTGTATTCGAAGAAAACGATTTATTACCACATAGTCAGCACGGATTCAGAAAATATCGTTCTTGTGAAACACAACTAGCTCTTTATACTCATGAAGTAATAAGTGCTATCGACAGGGGATGTCAAATTGATTCCATATTTTTAGATTTCTAGAAGGCTTTCGACACCGTTCCTCACAAGCGTCTTCTAATCAGATTGCCTGCCTACGGAGTACGCCGCAGTTGTGCGACTGGATTCGTGATTTCCTGTCAGAAAGGTCACAGTTCGTAGTAATAGACGGAAAGTCATCGAGTAAAACAGAAATAATATCCGGCGTTCCCCAAGGTAGGTGTTGTAGGCCCTCTATTGTTCCTGATCTATATTAACGAAATAGGAAACAATCTGAGGAGCCGTCTTAGATTGTTTGCGGATGATGCTGTCACTTGCCGTCTTGTAAAGTCACCAGATGATCAAAACGACTTGCAAAATGATTTAGATAAGATATCTGTATGGTGCGAAAAGTGGCAATTGACCCTGAATAAAGAAAAGTGCAAAGTTATTCACATGAGTACTAAAAGAAATCAGCTAAATTTCGATTACGCGATAAGTCACATAAATGTGAAGGCTGTAAATTCAACTAAATACTTAGGGCTTACAATTACAAATAACCTAAATTGGAATGATCACATAGATAATATTGTGGGTAGAGCAAACCAAAGACTGTGATTCATTGACAGAACACTTAGAAGGTGCAACAGGTCTACCAAAGAGACTGCTTACAGTACGCTTGTCCGACCTATTCTGGAGTACTGCTGTGCGGTGTGTGATCCGCACCAGGTGGGACTGACGGATGACATCGAAAAAGTACAAAGAAGGGCAGCTCATTTTGTATTATCGCGAAATAGAGGAGATGGTGTCACAGACATGATACGTGAATTGGAGTGGCAGTCATTAAAACAAAGGCGTTTTTTGATGCGACGAGATCTTCTCATGAAATTTCAATCAGCAGTTTTCTCCTCCGATTGCGAAAACATTCTGTTGGCACCCACCCACATAGGGAGAAAAGATCATCACGATAAAATAAGAGAAATCAGGGCTCGCACGGAAAAATTTAAGTGCTCGTTTTTCAGACGTGCCGTTCGGGAGTGGAATGGTAGACAGCATGAAGGTGGTTCATTGAATCCTCAGCCAGACACTTTAATGTGAATAGCAGAGTAATCACGTAGATGTAGATGTCATGAATATCACGCACGAAGTCCCATAGGGTTCCGTGTTTGGCTCTTTAATCTTAACAGTACATAGGGTAATTCATCAGCCCCTGCAGATTGGTTTTATGCAACCCACGACACCTTCAATTGCCACATGCAAAATTTTTGTATTCTCCCACCCATTACACGCAAACTATAAGACTTAAAGAAAAAAATGAACAGGACATTTTTGTCGGGAATTCAATGTAGTTAAATTTTGTACTGGGATACGTTTTCGCTAGAGGCCATAGCTTTAGAATTATTCAAGAAAAACTTACAAATGTGACCTCCAAACGCGATTTTCTTGAATAACTCTAAAATCGTGGCCTCCAGCGGAAACGTATCCCAGTACATAATCTAACTACCTTAAATTTCCTACTTAAAGGTCCTTTCTTCTATAGAAATAATAGTTTGCGCTTAGCAAGCGATAGAATATAAAAGTCTCGGTCTTGGTTTTTTTAAGATGTTGCAGGTTCCATAAAACCTATCATTAGGGGCAGCTGAATCACCTTGTATGTAAATTGATTTGCCCAGTATTATGTTGTGTAAATCCAATCTACGTAGATGACACTAATTTTGTTACAGTTGGCAAAGACTGGAAGCACTGAAGGAGGAAGGTAGGGCTCGTCTCAGAACAGCCAGTTCCAAGGCAATGAACTGCGTATTAATCATGAAAAAACTGTAAATATTCACCCCACCTTATGTATGAACATTGGTGCAACGACTGTGCTTCAGCTAAACTTCTTGTGGTCCATCTTGCCTCATATTTAACATGGAAGAGTCATACCGATTATTTCTATACTAAATTAGGATTTGTTACATATTCGTTAGGTAAACTAAGGTCAGGTGTTAGTGATAAGCTATTTTTCAAGACATACTATGAATTTTTCCACATCCACACGGCATATGCCGTTTTGTTACGAAGGAATTCCTCTGGAGCAAAAACCGTTCTCATTTGGCGAAAGAAGGCATTCAAATGCATCTGCGGAGTCCTAAATAATGGGTCTTGCAGACCATATTACAAAAAACTAAAATAGCATCAATAGAGTCACAAACTAACAATAATTCATCCAACGTAACACACGCCTAAAACAACAGACCTACATCACAGTCGCTAAACCAAAGAAAACTCAAAACCAGTTACAAATACATGGGGTAAAACTATTTAAAATGTTGCCAGTATGGGAACGCAATGTGTCGCTGAGTATGTTTAAAAACATCACACAGAAATAGCTTAACGGTGATGTTTAGTACTGATACAGTTTCATTTAGACTGGACTTATATATGTATACTATGTTAAGTATCTCATGTGAAGCATGATGGTCACTTTTGTATCTTGGTAGACAATACAAATCTAAAATATCTTTTACACCACGTAGGTTATGTAATTGTACCCAATATTTAAGTATGTATGTACACAAAATACGACGCTGGTTGCATTTTCAACGGATAAAGATCGATAGTAAAAAAGTAAATTAATATATAACTTCATGATTCACAGTCCTAGTTACAGGTTGCCTATTCAACAGCAACAGGGGCAACAAAAATTTGATTAACAAATTAATTAATGTGTCAAATATTTGACTCTAAGCATGTATTTCCCGTAATTAATGACTGAATTTAAAATGCTGTCATAATCTACTCATTAAGAGGAATAATCTGATTTTAACGTTTTAAAACAGAAAGGTAAATATTAAAGTTAGAAACCATGTATAAGTCTTGCGTCAGCGTAACTCAGCGCATGCAAATTACACAGAATACATTGGTACAGCGTACGAGAATGAAAATCAGTCGTGACTTTCAACAAACTTTACGCACAACTGCAAATCTTTACGTGACTTTTTCTCGCAAGCACTGCCCACAAAATGATGAAAAAACGTTACTGCTTACTACATTTTCGCTGTTTTAATGCAGTAAAACTGCCACATTTAGTAGTTCTTGACTACTAGCTCTATTCGCAACACATTTTGCGGACAGTATCCACATATACCAGTGAGCGTTACCTACAAAATTATATCATTGTACGACACATAATTCACGCGATATGACGTCATAAACAGTGAGATCCGCGAAAAACTTGCTTTTAATTAAACGGAGCACAAGATATCCAGACTACAGTCATCTGGTGCTTGATAGTCAGAGCGCTTAGCAACTTTCAACATACACTCCTGGAAATTGAAATAAGAACATCGTGAATTCATTGTCCCAGGAAGGGGAAACTTTATTGACACATTCCTGGGGTCAGATACATCACTTGATCACACTGACAGAACCACAGGCACATAGACACAGCCAACAGAGCATGCACAATGTCGGCACTAGTACAGTGTATATCCACCTTTCGCAGCATTGCAGGCTGCTATTCTCCCATGGAGACGATCGTAGAGATGCTGGATGTAGTCCTGTGGAACGGCTTGCCATGCCATTTCCACCTGGCGCCTCAGTTGGACCAGCGTTCGTGCTGGACGTGCAGACCGCGTAAGACGACGCTTCATCCAGTCCCAAACATGCTCAATGGGGGACAGATCCGGAGATCTTGCTGGCCAGGGTAGTTGACTTACACCTTCTAGAGCACGTTGGGTGGCACGGGATACATGCGGACGTGCATTGTCCTGTTGGAACAGCAAGTTCCCTTGCCGGTCTAGGAATGGTAGAACGATGGGTTCGATGACGGTTTGGATGTACCGTGCACTAGTCAGTGTCCCCTCGACGATCACCAGTGGTGTACGGCCAGTGTAGGAGATCGCTCCCCACACCATGATGCCGGGTGTTGGCCCTGTGTGCCTCGGTCGTACGCAGTCCTGATTGTGGCGCTCACCTGCACGGCGCCAAACACGCATACGACCATCATTGGCACAAAGGCAGAAGCGACTCTCATCGCTGAAGACGACACGTCTCCATTCGTCCCTCCATTCACGCCTGTCGCGACACCACTGGAGGCGGGCTGCACGATGTTGGGGCGTGAGCGGAAGACGGCCTAACGGTGTGCGGGACCGTAGCCCAGCTTCATGGAGACGGTTGCGAATGGTCCTCGCCGATACCCCAGGAGCAACAGTGTCCCTAATTTGCTGGGAAGTGGCGGTGCGGTCCCCTACGGCACTGCATAGGATCCTACGGTCTTGGCGTGCATCCGTGCGTCGCTGCGGTCCGGTCCCAGGTCGACGGGCACATGCACCTTCCGCCGACCACTGGCGACAACATCGATGAGTTGTGGAGACCTCACGCCCCACGTGTTGAGCAATTCGGCGGTACGTCCACCCGGCCTCCCGCATGCCCACTATACGCCCTCGCTCAAAGTCCGTCAACTGCACATACGGTTCACGTCCACGCTGTCGCGGCATGCTACCAGTGTTAAAGACTGCGATGGAGCTCCGTATGCCACGGCAAACTGGCTGACACTGACGGCGGCGGTGCACAAATGCTGCGCAGCTAGCGCCATTCGACGGCCAACACCGCGGTTCCTGGTGTGTCCGCTGTGCCGTGCGTGTGATCATTGCTTGTACAGCCCTCTCGCAGTGTCCGGAGCAAGTATGGTGGGTCTGACACACCGGTGTCAATGTGTTCTTTTTTCCATTTCCAGGAGTGTACTTTAAACATAATTTCGAAGATTTTAAAATCTTTTCTCGCTTTTATGCTTAGAGTCAAATATTGAACACATCAGTTCACTTGTAAAGTATTCAAAGTTTAAGGTTCTTTTTTAGATGGGAGTTCGATACTTCAAAGAATGGGGGTCTACTCGTATTAAATGTCTGGCAACGTGGTGGAATATCTGACTGAATTAAAGAACACTCTGTTGGCAACTACTTGTACTCCACATCTTCACATCAATTCTTAAAGTTTTAGGTTATTTTATAACTGTCATTAGCACTAATAAGATAGTCTTTCGTAATAGCACATCATTAATTGTGGTAATAGATAGTTTTTCGTAATCCCAAAGTATTAATTATGGTCCACTAAAATAATGTGTAAAATTAGAAGGCTTTCAATGCAGTAGAAATAAGGAATCGGGAACAACATGGACAGAAGATGAAGCAGCACTGGAAAAACAGAAAACAACAAGTAAAGAAGGGAATTGCAGTTTTTACGTGCTCTTAGTTGCTCGATAGAAAATTAAAAAAAAAAAATCTGTATCTTTGACTCGTTTCCATATCCCAGAGAGCAATGATGAACCGCTACGCATGTTCTATGCAGTAGACAAGCATCAGCAAAGGTGAATGGCTCAGAGGAGCAACGAATGCTTAGATCACTGCAGAAAACACCATTGATTTTGCGGAGGGTTTTATTGAATGGTGACTCAGTGACGCCGCCATCAGTAAGATATTACTCAGCATTGGAATCGGACCTTTCCCTAACAGGTGAAAAGCGAACCATAAACTCAGTGTAAGAAGTTGGTGACACGCATTCCCCTCACATTTAACTTGACAACCGCTGACGTCTTCGCATCGAGCGAGATATGTACGTCCGGACTCCGGAGAGTTTTGGCGACACTGCGTATGTGTTGCCTGCTTCTGCTGGAAGCTGCTGTGGCGCACCTGACCCCATGCAGCCGGAGGAAAATAAAGTAAGTACGTGGACGCGGATTTGTGGGCCACTGGCCACGCGGAAGCGTAGGGAATTTCCACGATGCGTCTGCCACCGTTTGTTCGCCTTGGAGTCGGATGACGTACACAAGCAGAGCAGGAGGGGTGCAGCAGCGCTGCATAGCAGGAATACCAGCTGTCCACACACAGCACGGGGGGCCCCGGTGTCTGCGCTCCTCTGGACGTGGAGCACCGCTGGCTGTGCTCCAGGGAAGCGCCGTGCGCCGGCCGAAGTGGCCGTGCGGTTAAAGGCGCTGCAGTCTGGAACCGCAAGACCGCTTCGGTCGCAGGTTCGAATCCTGCCTCGGGCATGGATGTTTGTGATGTCCTTAGGTTAGTTAGGTTTAACTAGTTCTAAGTTCTAGGGGACTAATGACCTCAGCAGTTGAGTCCCATAGTGCTCAGAGCCATTTGAACCATTTGAAGCGCTGTGCGACTGCCACTTCTTCCTGCTCCATACAGTCCGCTCCAGATGTACACGACTGGCCATTAAAATTTCTACACCAAGAAGAAAAGCACATGATAAACGGGCATTCATTGGACAAAGATATTATACTAGAACTGACATGTGATTACATTTTCACACAATTTTGGTGCATAGATCCTGACAAATCAGTACCCAGAACAACCACCTCTGGCCGTAATAACTGCCTCGATACGCCTGGGCATTGAGTCAAACAGAGCTTGGATGGCGTGCACAGGTACAGATGCCCATGCAGCTTCAACACGATACCACAGTTCATCAAGAGTAGTGCCTGGCGTATTGTTGCTCGGCCTCCACTGACCAGACGTTTTCAATTGGTGAGAGATCTGGAGAATGTGCTGGCCAGGGCAGCAGTCGACAAATTCTGTATCCAGAAAGGCCCGTACAGGACCTGCAACATGCGATCGTGCATTATCCTGCTGAAATGTAGGGTTTCGCATGGATCGAACGAAGGGTAGAGCCACGGGCCGTAACACATCTGAAATGTAACGTCCACTGTTCAAAGTGCCGTCAATGCGAACAAGAGGTGACCGAGACGTGTAACCAATGGCACCCCATACCATCACGCCGGGTAATACGCCAGTATGGCGATGACGAATACACGCTTCCAATGTGCGTTCACCGCGATGTCGCCAAACACGGATGCGACCATCGTGATGCTGTAAACAGAACCTGGATTCATCCGAGAAAATGACGTTTTGCCTTCGTGCACCCAGGTTCGTCGTCGAGTACACCATCGCAGGCGCTCCTGTCTATGATGCAGCGCCAAGGGTAACCGCAGCCACGGTCTCCGAGCTGATAATCCATGTTGCTGCAAACGTCGTCGAAATGTTCGTGCAGATGGTTGTTGTCTTGCAAACGTCCCCATCTGTTGACTCAGGGATCGAGGCGTGGCTGCACGATCCGTTACAGCCATGCGGATAAGATGCCTGTCATCTCGACTGCTAGTGATACGAGGCCGTTGGGATCCAGCACTGCGTTCCGTATTACCCTCCTGAACTCACCGATTCCATTTTCTGCTAACAGTCACTGGATCTCGACCAACGCGAGCAGCAATGTCGCGATACGATAAACCGAAATCACGATAGGCTACAATCCGACCTTTATCAAAGTCGGAAACGTGATAGTACGCATTTCTCTTCCTTACACGAGGCATCATAACAACGTTTCACCACGCAACGCCGGTCAATTGCTGTTTATGTACGAGAAATCGGTTGGAAACTTTCCTCATGTAAGAACGTTGTAGGTGTCGCCACCGGCGCCAACCTTGTGTGAATGCTCTGAAAAGCTTATCATTTGCATATCACAGCATCTTCTTCCCGTCGGTTAAATTTCGCGTCTGTAGCACGATATTTTCGTGGTGTAGTAATTGTAATGGCCAGTAATGTATAATGCACCCAAGTATAAAAACGACTTTGCCTTCCTGCAGTTCCAAATTTGCGGTGTTGTTCTCCAGTATGTCACTTGTCGCTTCTTTCATGTTTGAAATGACTTGATTATGTAAAATTATTCCAAGCTAAACCGTGGTGCATCTTAAACTGTATGACCCCTATCAATGGCTGAATACGAGAGTTCAAACGTCAGAAGAGAGCAAGGACACTACTACCACATCTAATAGGACGACACAGAGTACATGCACTGTGGTGGTCAAACCAATATGCAGGTCGAGCACAGTTTTACCTTTAACAGTAAAAGATCTCCAACGATTCAGCAAGTTGATCTTTAAGTGCGCAAATAAGTCGTACACATAACACCTTCCGAAAGAAATTGGTCCAGGCTTTCCAGAGTTATACTGGAACACGAACACACTCACAATACTGCACTAAAAGTTTTCGGCTTGGGCATTCACCACATATTTACATAAACTACAACATGAGATTTGTAAATACACTCCTGGAAATGTAAAAAAGAACACATTGACACCTGTGTGTCAGACCCACCATACTTGCTCCGGACACTGCGAGAGGGCTGTACAAGCAATGATCACACGCACGGCACAGCGGACACACCAGGAACCGCGGTGTTGGCCGTCGAATGGCGCTAGCTGCGCAGCATTTGTGCACCGCCGCCGTCAGTGTCAGCCAGTTTGCCGTGGCATACGGAGCTCCATCGCAGTCTTTAACACTGGTAGCATGCCGCGACAGCGTGGACGTGAACCGTACGTGCAGTTGACGGACTTTGAGCGAGGGCGTATAGTGGGCATGCGGGAGGCCGGGTGGACGTACCGCCGAATTGCTCAACACGTGGGGCGTGAGGTCTCCACAGTACATCGATGTTGTCGCCAGTGGTCGGCGGAAGGTGCACGTGCCCATCGACCTGGGACCGGACCGCAGCGACGCACGGATGCACGCCAAGACCGTAGGATCCTATGCAGTGCCGTAGGGGACCGCACCGCCACTTCCCAGCAAATTAGGGACACTGTTGCTCCTGGGGTATCGGCGAGGACCATTCGCAACCGTCTCCATGAAGCTGGGCTACGGTCCCGCACACCGTTAGGCCGTCTTCCGCTCACGCCCCAACATCGTGCAGCCCGCCTCCAGTGGTGTCGCGACAGGCGTGAATGGAGGGACGAATGGAGACGTGTCGTCTTCAGCGATGATAGTCGCTTCTGCCTTGGTGCCAATGATGGTCGTATGCGTGTTTGGCGCCGTGCAGGTGAGCGCCACAATCAGGACTGCATACGACCGAGGCACACAGGGCCAACACCCGGCATCATGGTGTGGGGAGCGATCTATTACACTGGCCGTACACCACTGGTGATCGTCGAGGGGACACTGAATAGTGCACGGTACATCCAAACCGTCATCGAACCCATCGTTCTACCATTCCTAGACCGGCAAGGGAACTTGCTGTTCCAACAGGACAATGCACGTCCGCATGTATCCCGTGCCACCCAACGTGCTCTAGAAGGTGTAAGTCAACTACCCTGGCCAGCAAGATCTCCGGATCTGTCCCCCATTGAGCATGTTTGGGACTGGATGAAGCGTCGTCTGACGCGGTCTGCACGTCCAGCACGTACGCTGGTCCAACTGAGGCGCCAGGTGGAAATGGCATGGCAAGCCGTTCCACAGGACTACATCCAGCATCTCTACGATCGTCTCCATGGGAGAATAGCAGCCTGCATTGCTGCGAAAGGTGGATATACACTGTACTAGTGCCGACATTGTGCATGCTCTGTTGCCTGTGTCTATGTGCCTGTGGTTCTGTCAGTGTGATCATGTGATGCATCTGACCCCAGGAATGTGTCAATAAAGTTTCCCCTTCCTGGGACAATGAATTCACGGTGTTCTTATTTCAATTTCCAGGAGTGTAGATTAAAAAATTCAACTACTGTGTGCTGCAGAGCTGCATGCTCAGCAATGAAATTCTATAGGCGAAATACGCGAACTGGCGTTTAACATTTCTTTTTGATCAAAATTACCGAGCTTGAAGTTTGTCACTGAGTAGTTTAAGTTTCCTTTAATTTACGTCTATGGTCACAAACTTTTTGTTAACAGATTACCGGTTTCGGTCTGTAATGACCATCATCAGATCTGTTTTATAAAAACAAAGTCCTAGTGTAATGCAGCCATAATGGCATCGTCAAATGTTAAATGCAAAATCAGCACTAGCATCGTCAAATTTGCACATACATTAGGACTTTGTTTTTATAAAACAGTTCTGATGATGGTCATTATAGACCGAAACCGGTAATCTGTTACTGAAGGAAACTTATTGTATATACAGGTCACTGGTTTATTCGCGACAATGTCGCATCTTGTGAGACTAAGTAGTTTGCTCTTCATAGACTGCGGTTAGTGTAGCTCACCAATCAAAATAATGAAACAATTTATGATCCGGTGGATGAGCAGGCGTCTCCAAAATACGTGGAGCGTTCAATAAGTGATGCAACACATTTTTTTATAAAACCAGGTTGATTTTATTCAGGATTACAATACACCGTATTATTCCCCGCTCTTTTGGCTACAAAACCCTATTTTTCAAAATAATCTCCGTTCAATGCGATGACCTTTCGCCAACTTACTGGGAGGGCCTGTATGCCCGCGTGGTACCACTCTATTGGTCGAGGTAAGAGCCGACGTCTTGCTGCATCAATAACCTCCCCATCATCCACGTACTACTTCCGGCAGTGTATCCTTCATGGTTCGCAGGAGAGCTTCTGTAAAGTTTGGGAGGTAGGAGACGAGGTACTGGTAGAATTGAAGCTGTGAGGACGGGGCGTGAGTCGTGCTTGGGTAGCTCAGTTGGTGGAGCACTTGCCCGCAAAAGGCAAAGGTCCCGAGTTCCAGTCTCGGTACGGCACACAGTTTTGATCTGCCACGAAGTTTCATATCAGCGCACACTCCGCTGCAGAGTGAAAATCTCGTTCTGTATCCTTCATTGGTCCAAAAAGATGGACGTGGGAAGGTGCGTGATACAGACTGTGGGGTGGATGAGGAACAACTGATCGGTGCAGTTTTGTGAGCTCCTCCCGGGTGCGCAGACGTGTGTGACGCCCGAGGAAAACAAGTTCGTTTGCTCTTTTATTTATTTTATTTTATTTTATTTGTGTGTGTGTGTGTGTGTGATCTCGAATGAGAGTGTCTGCACGTTCTAACATTGCACGATTCACAGCTGCTTACCGCCGGCCAGCACGCGGAAGTTCGGACAGATTTCCAGCAGCTTATTGCGATGATGACAGACGCCTCGCCCAATATCTCACAGTGTTTTTGTTCCCTGTCAGGTCCCCGTACGCATTTTTCAGGCGCCTATGAATATCTGCGATGCCCTGGTTTTCCGCCAAAAGAAATTCAGTGACAACTCTCTGCTTGGAATGCATCCTCGTTACAGACGCCATCTTGGAGGCTACGTACAGCGCCACCACCTATCGGAACTTCGTGAAACTACAGAGGCTAAAGCGAGACTATTCCACGGTGACCCACAACAAATTCCACATTTTTTCACCCGAAATTGGCAGAGAAAATGCGAGCTGCATTACTTAGTGAACGTCACGTCGTACAGATGAGAGTGTAATATAATTTGGCATCACCTCCACATTTAACGTTTCACAGATGCCTAGTATATAAATATATAAAATGTTTCAATATAATCATAATAATTTGTTCACCTCAGTGCTTTTGCTTTTTCTTACGATCGTCATGATACCAAGTTGTATCCGTGCCTGGTGAATTGGGAACAAATTAACGCTTTCTAGCCCAAGTACCTCTTAAACTGTCAATTACAAAACTACGAAAAAGGTGCATGCTTGAACAATTTACCGCCATTACAGAACACACTGATTTGCAGAAACAGTGTCTTATTTAAAATATCTATTCGTTTTTTCCATACAACCTCAAGTTGTAATTTCTGTATGTAAATATAACCGATGAAGCGTTTGTCTTGAAATTAACGGAACACTGATAAACTAGTTGCCACTGGGCGACAAACAGCATGGATGTTTCAATGTTCTCACAGAGTCAGGGATGCAGCAGTTACATTTGGAAAGTTTCCCATTGGGCTCCCGCCCAGATGTGCTGTTCAATGTAAACAGCTCGCAACCACTGCTACTGTGGACTGTGGCGCATTTCAGACGACTGCTAGACCTGTTGCTAGACTCAAATTATTGTTATTTTGTGTAATTTTTGTATTACTAACTGGTAAGTGTATATATACTGTAGACTCAAACTAACTTGAATAGAACATTGTAAGAATAGACTTGTACGCAAGTAAAGCAATCAGCATATGTATTGGTTACTCCCAAAGCTAAGCTTACTCCATCGTTTTACTTTAACTCAAAAGTTTTAATGTCAACTCTGCACTATTGCTGACTGTATGGTCCGTGTTGCTTATGCCTAAAATCAATAAATAAATACAAATATTTATACCCACTCTCCAACTGGTTTGTTGATAGATAAGGACAAATACGTTAGTGCACAATCCGAAGTCAAACACTGTGATCTTCCTGTATGCTCACACGTTATGTCTGGTAGAAATTTTGGTCATTATTACTTATTTATTATTTCTTTTGACAATATGGCTAGCTATCACCATTGATTCCTGTATTTGTACTAATTGGTCAGATAACGTGTGACAACTGGAAGAAATAGTAGTACTACAACGCCGACAATGGTTTGTGGTTTCGTAGTGTTGAGCTCTGCACGTGCTGGAGAACGCTGGAGTCTAGAGATGGGCAAACTGAAACACGTAACTGTTTCGAAACAAATGAAACAGTACAATGTAAAGTTTCGATACGCTGTTTCGCAACAGTGAAACAGTTTGTGTTTTATAAGTTAATAAACCTACACATTTTATCATCTTGAATGTCTACTGTATAAGTACGTCCATAACACAAATGAGGCGCGAGAGCGCTAATCATTTCGCAGAAAGTATGAAACTATCACTTAGGCGTTTTGGCAGTTCCGTATTTCATGCAGCAAATGCGCTGCTTTCGTGTCGTGTCACTTTCATACTTTGCAATTGGCTGAGGACAGCCATAGCTGAAGACAGAAGAACCACCACGAACGGGAGGTGGTAGCAAACTGCAGAATCAACGGACATGCTACTGGGATTCCCACATTCCGTTAGTATGGGTAATATACTCATCCTGTTAATTTCCATGCACACAAAGGGAATCATTGTGGATAATAGGCACAGTGACTATAAACTCACAAATAATGCCAAATAATTCGAATAAATAACAAAATATAACAGAAAAAATTTTGTCTTTCAAGGTGTTTCGAACCGTTACTATAAGTGTGGAATGAAACATCACTGTTTCGATACAATTAGTCCGTTCCAAGCACAGGTGGACTGAAACAGCCTTATTTTGAAACAATGATACAGTTTCTGTGTCTGGCTCGAGATCGAATTTGGTCCGGTTATCCGAGACAGGGGCGGAATGAATCACTACTGTTTCGAAACGGTGAACCACAGCCGTTCCGAAACACTGACAACAGTTCCACGTATCGATACACTGTATCGAAACATAGAAACAGTGGCCAAGTCTACTGGAGTCGCTCGTAGGAATCACTAGTAAGTGTTGCTAGAGAGTCATTGTTAAAGACGGCAGCATATGCCTTCCGTGCACATTTCGGGCGTACTATAATTTAATATTTGCTTTAATTCACAGCTCGACGCCGGGGAACGCGTAGCTTCCCACAGGCTCGGTGAGGAATGCCCCCTTTCTGGTGCAGTGGCATGCAGTACTGGTATTTGCAGTTTTTGTTTATTGGTTCTCGTCCAACAAACACGCTGATAAAAGTAAAAGTTTGTTAAAATATTTTATAACTTTTAATGTTTATTTCTGTTCTATGAAACTGAATTTTCACGCTAAAGGATGTCATTAATGCTCAGGCAGAATATAAATAATCCTGGAACAACACTCAGGGGTACTGGTACACCGCATGCAAATCCGTAATAGGCTGTGCTAGAAATTTGCAGCTCTCCGCAGTTCCAGTTCACAACGTAAGAGAGCATCACGTGGCATATGTTTTACGTAAAGGACTCTTTAAGGTACATCAGCAGTAGTCCAGCGTAACGGTTGTGTCAGGTTAGGTTATTTTTCTAGCATCTGTTTTTTTACATTATCATTTGGTTTTCAACAAATTAGTTACAAAGCGTGATACAAGATGTGTCTTGGGTATATTTCGTGAACGGGAGGGGCGGGCTTACTGCGAGTATTGACTCTTTCTTTCATTTCGTCCTAACGAAAACACAACCATCTCTCCAGAGCACCTGAGGGAGATAACACAAACTTATTCAAGCTTTCTGAAAAATTGAAATTTACAATGCCACCAAATTCGTCGTCGACACTTCCGAACAATTATGTCATATACGGGGTGGTCCACTTAATCGTTTCAGTGCAAATATCTCTGGAACAGCAATTGATATTGAAAACCGGCTTTCACAAGCGTGAATTTACATTCACGCCTCATGAAAATAAATGCTATGAGACATCCTAAAACGTAATAAAATATTACTTTCAACACAAACCCAAGTTCTTTTTTATTTGGACACCCCGTATTACTTCCTACGCAATAAATAACAACAAAAAATTCCAAAGAGAAATCGATGCTTGAAATAAACGAACCGCGCCGCTGTTGTACATCCCCACGTTCCTCGTAATCGCGGTGTGATTGACGTACTACGATGTAACAAACGCAGCACTTATTGCTATTTACACTGTTGTTAGGTGGACTGAAAACAATACAGATGTGCAGCCACAGACTATGAAAAATAAGGAAAGGGTTTACTCATTCTTGCTATGATCTTTACTACTGAACGAGAATAGACTAACGGTAACGAAAAACCGAATGTCACTGGCCAGAGTAAACATAATTAACGTCTGACCAAGGATATAACAGAGGGGTAAATGGCAGTTGTAAGTAATTGTAATTGAGGTATAGCGATGCAACCAACGCCGTTCTTTTTGTGATATATAATGTGGGCTGCAAAATTTTAAAAAATTTAAAAAAAATTTCGAAACGGAATGTTCCATGCGGTGTTGTCTCAGCGAAACGTGTCTCTTCTCTTTACGTGCGTTAAAGTCATCAGTTGGTTGGTTGGTTGGTTGGGGAAGGAGACCAGACAGCGTGGTCATCGGTCTCATCGGATTAGGGAAGGATGGGGAAGGAAGTCGGCCGTGCCCTTTTAGAGGAACCATCCCAGCATTTGCCTGGAGTGATTTAGGGAAATCACGGAAAACCTAAATCAGGATGGCCGGACCCGGGATTGAACCGTCGTCCTCCCGAATGCGAGTCCAGTGTCGACCCACTGCGCCACCTCGCTCGGTAAAAAGTCATCAGTTCTCCAATTTAAGCAACAATCTTACTTTGATAAGACAACCGTTCGTACTATTTACTTCGTTTGTTGAATTGACAAGTAGCACACTTCGTAACAATGGTTAGAACTTCGGCGTTGTGGAATGAAACAGACGCGATAGTCGACCGACCACCGCGTCATCCTGATTCGTTATCACTGGATGCTATGTGGAGGGATATGGTGTCAACATCAATACAATTTTTGAACTTTTTTTCATTTATTATTCTTTCCTTGTTGCATCTCTGTTAGACAGTAGAAGGGCTATGACAATTCTCGGCTGGATTCCAAGGCATAAAAGATCGAGACGCTTGCGTGATGGAAGTTTGAAAAAATTCAGGAATAGCACTTATCAGCATAGCCGTAGTATTGGTGCGTGACGGTTCACCTGAATATGTCTGGCAGGTACACAGATGAAAACAACTACCAGTAACGCTCCCAGAACATTATCAAGTATTAAGTGCGCCGCGTAAAATTTCAGTATTCCACTACAATAATGTTACGCGTGGTCAGTGCAAGTGAACGCTCTTATATTCAGACCTATATAGCGGATAATTAAGTGCTGCAAGTCCATTTGCAGCAAGACTTGTCACAAACAAGCCTTGTGCGAAGTCATCTGTACGTTTGTGGATGGAGGCAGAACAGCAGATTTTTAATGACGGAAGGTTACTTCCGGAGAAGTGTGTCTGGAAGATGCCGTACCTGTGCGGCGAAATCGCAGAAGAGCACAGCAGCATGGAAACGTACGGAAGAGCGTGTGGAAAAGGCCTTTCTGTGGAGCAAGCACTTCTGCCGAGTCACCGCAACGCTGCGGCCAGGAAAATACCGAGTGGTGTTCTCCAGTGTTATTTTGTTTTTCCTGGACACACCGTCCATTCACGGAGCCTTCAATAACAGAAATGGACCGCTTCAAAAACTGAAATCGAAATTTTGTATTCGCCATAAAGTTTAAGATAAATGTATTCAGATACTGTATCCTCGCATCTGTAGGATGGACTCGAACTCCACACCGACAAAATTTCAAAGGTTGATCAGGGATATTTTCAGAGTATTTTGGTTTAAGGGGCCCGTGGTCTCAGATGATCTGTTACAGAGCAATAATGTAATTATTGTTACGTCAGTTACCTTTTTTTGTTAAAAATGGCTTCACAGCAGTGAAAAAGTCTGTAATATGGAATAAAAAGTCAGTAATATGCAATCACCAAAAAAACTCAAAACACAGAGTAACGCTGCAATCTCAGTACTGTTGCCACTCAGCATAGGTGGTTGTGCCGCTGTTCTATTGAAATCACTGAATACATACACGGGGAACATCGGTAAACTCAAACCTGCCCGTACTGTGGTGCATCACTGTTAACGTACAACTAACATTGTCTGAAGACCAAAGCAGATACAGATCCGAGCGCCATGGAATGCTATCTTGTGGGCGAGAGTAAAGTGGGCATTGCCACTGTCAATAGCAAGTGCCGTGGGTGCGTGGAACAGCTTTGTTTTTAGACAAGGCATACATTGCACACACCGCCGACATTTGAACTGTTGTGCAAATATTTTAAGTGATATTTAGATAGAAAGATAAATAGGAGTAAGAGACCAAATGAAACGTAACGAGGCACGACAGACCACGAGTCCCTCGTATCAGAATTCTCTCAAAAGATCTCTGAACAACCTCCGAAACTATGTCGGCGAATGTGTGTGTGTGTGTGTGTGTGTGTGTGTGTGTGTGTGTGAGAGAGAGAGAGAGAGAGAGAGAGACAGAGGTCGAACAATTCCAAGTGAGCGTGGTACAAAATGGTTCAAATGGCTCTGAGCACTATGAGACTTAACTTCTGAGGTCATCAGTCCCCTAGAACTTAGAACTACTTAAACGTAACTAACCAAAGGACATCACACACATCCATGCCCGAGGCAGGATTCGAACCTGCGACCGTAGCGATTGCGCGGTTCCAGACTGTAGGGCCTAGAACCGCTCGGCCACTCCAGCCGGCAGCGTGGTACACATACGTCTTACTACTTGCGAAAAAAATACTATAACATGTATCTAATACCATTATTAAGGGTAGCGTGGAGGGTGAAGGAAGTGTTGTGCAAAATTAATCGAAAACAAACGATAATACAGCAGCGACAAGTCCACATTTTTGTGTTTGGTGCACTGATTGATGATTCTCGAAAACATTTTGCTCTTAGGGGCGGGCAGACATTAGTGACGTGTAGAGCATAACCCTAGTATATTCATAGCAATTTCAACCAAACTCTCTATATCTGTGCATGATTACTATCTGGAAAAGATAATACTCTGTGACTAGGACACCTGTAGCATTTCTAGGAATGGGGCAGGTGCGTTAATAGAAGAAAGGGTGTGATATATAAGCATAACTCTGGGACACTTGTGATATATGGACTGCATTGCGTGTGTGGATGTACCAAGTGTACCATGAAGCAATTTCTAATGCATATTTTGTACATACACTATAGTGCATCAAATCTGCAATTATTCACTTCTACGGCTAAATGGTTAACGCCAAAAGGCAATTTTAAAAAATAATAATGAAAGAACACCTCTGGACATGTATAAAAATTTAATCCAAATTTAGTACAGACATGGCTTACCATCTAGGGTAAAATACAGCGCCAGGAAGACTGGGGGGTGGGGGGGTAGTGCGTAAAACTAATCGAAAACTACTGCTATTCGTGTGCCATCCCTAGCTTCCGGCGTTGCTAGGCTGACTGGTGATTGCCCCGATGGTATTTCACTACTTGGAACGGAAGCAGAGTGGCATAATATAATGTAATATAAGCTTGCGGTAAGTTGGAGACCGAACATAGCTGGTTTATCAGCTAGTACGCCAGATAAGGCTCACGAATGTCACTTCTAACACACTGTGGTCGCTGCGAAAAAGATATCGAAAGATTCTGTAATCAGAATGTGTCAAACTCAAGCTTTCTAACGACACTAGAATGGATTGGACGTCAACTTTATCTGTCTAATAATAATCAAGTCGAAGATCAAGAGAAATTAGCTACGTTTTCACATACGAGTATACTATCAAAGCGCTGCTATTGATCTTCAGTATTGTGGAACTAATTTAAACAACTGCGTCATCATGTCAGACGTTAAAGCTTAAAACGGTACACAACAAATGTCCGCTGTTGCACAATAAGTCGCATACATTGTTGCTGCTGTGGAATCAAGTGAGCCTGGTATGCGACACATCATCTGTTGTGTTTGGAGGTTCGATGATGTTTCGTACAGCATTTTGTACTTAGCTACGAGAAGTAAATTTTCCTTTCACGTACTACTTCCATTAGTACTCGTGGCAGCTGCAATTATTCACCATTGCTGTCACTGATAAACAAGTGTGTGAAAAACAGGACAAATATATGGTTTTTTTGCGCGAAATTTAAACAACAGCGTTATACCAGAAGTCACATGGCATTTCTCTTTCATGTCGGAGGCATGCGCAGTACGCAATGCTCGTTCCATAGATATACCTGCATTATGGTTAGGAATGTACAGGGTGTTTATAAATGAATATCGGGGTTTTAACGCTTTATAATATTTATTATATTAAACTTACAGTTATAAATGATATGTCCAATGAGAGAGCAACTCGAACAGTTTTATCAAGAACTTTATGAATGTTCAATGTGAGCACACGGCACACATCAAGTCTATAGCCGAGTTCTTCCCAAACGTTGATAAGTGTGTCTTCAGTGATTGTAGCAACAGCTGCCTCAATCCGGTTTCTTAATTCAGGGAGGTCTGCTGGTAGCGGAGGCATGTACCCACGATCCTTGATGAAGCCCCAAAGGAAAAAATCGCTTGGCGTTAGGTCGGGTGAACCCTGTCATTGGGCCCCTTGCGGCCTTGAGTTGCTCTTTCATGTGACATATCATTTATAACTGTGAGTTAAATGGAATAAATATTACAAAGCGTTAAAACCCCGATATTCACTTATAAACAACCTGTATATATACACTGTCCGTCCAAAAAGGTGCGGGGCTGATTTTAATCCTGGCGTACACGCGACGTCAGCGCAAGTGACTACGGTGGCAACTTGAACTAACACCTGTAAACAACAGACGTGCATTCTATCAGTTAGTTGAGAGCACGAGCAGGAAATTTTAAAAAAAGTAGTGGAAATGTGGCCGTAGTTGTGTCAGCATTGTGTAACAAAGCGTAATGGAACGACACCCGCAATATCAAGATTTCAAGAAAGCTTTCCAGTCAATTTTGAAGCCGAGAAAAGTGTGTGGAAAGTTTGTTCCCACACACCCAGACTCCCTAACAAAAGCAACGACAGGTGGATGACTTGGCTGAAATGCGAAAAGCGGAAAATTCTTTTCCGGAAAACATCATCAGAGGGACGAGACTTGGTGTTATCATTACGAACCTACCACAAAAAACGACAAAACACAGATATTTGTGTGAAGGGTCGGCGCTTTGGCGACATAACCGACTATAGAAATGAAATGATCGTATGGCATTTACTGGCCGGGATATCCCGTTCGAGGTTAGGCCTCCATCCTTTTAGTTGACACCACTTCGGCGACTTGCTTGTCACTGATGATGGTGATGAAGGACACACGACACCCGGTCCCCTGCCGGGAATCGAACCCGGGCCCCCTTGGTAGGCAGTAACGCTATCGCTGCGCTACGTAGGCGGACACTGGCTATAGAGACATTGTGACATGAGAGTTCAACGGTAAATCTTCTACGTTGTCAGTGTTGCCACCTGTCCGGTTTTAGACCAGACAGTCCTGTTTTTAAATGGAAAGTATGGTCTCCAGTCGAACGTCCCGACCGGATGTCAGAAGTCCGGTTTTCGGGCCCCTTAAATTAGGCTAACTTCATATTTACTAATTTCATTTTTAATTTTTTTTTCACAAAAGCCAATAATGAAAATGGACTTAGTTAAACTTTTCAATTTGATTATTCTTTGGTTTCAATATTTTGTATCAGATTGTATCTCAAGTCGGGAGCATTGTGGATTTGTTGCGACGAATTCCAGTGTATTGTAATATAAGTCGGCACATTCATTTGTTCGACAAGCCGTGTCAAAGAGATCAAAGAGTCCTTGTATTTTGATTACACCGCGGTGTCCATTGTCGTCAAGTCGTTCCAATAAGAACGAACTCGGAAAGACCGGCGAATAATAGATGGTATTTTCTCACGACAGCTGCATGTCACTTCCACGTAGACAATAAATCAGAGTTACAAATCAGTGTATGTCTATTTAATCTTCTGCACAGTTACATTATATAGTGGCAAAAAACAACAAACGAAACATCATCGTTTTATTATCGGTGCTTGCAATAAAGACCGTCTAATTTTAAAAGGAATACCGCTGTCAAATAAATGAAAGCAAGTATACCCATTGCTGCGCGCAGCCGATTGATGTAGTGAAGTACCGTAGTGTATTTTGTCGTGGCTGTGTTTGGTGAACCGAACACGTCATGCGTTTAGTCTAAAACTGAAGTGTTTAAGAATGGCATTGTAGTGAGTGAGTGATACGTGTGCTATAGTGAGCTTCTGAAATACAGCAGGCTAAAAACAGGTAAGGGAAGGAGGTAATTTATTAGTGGTTTTCAGAACATGCCTCTATCTTGTGCAAGGTTTGAAAAAATAAATAAAGAAATGTCTGATGCTGTATGCAATACTGCCAAAGTTTCTATGAAGAAAGCACTGGAGGAATTGGTGGAAATAAACCAAAAAGAAATAATCCTGGGGTAGACATTCATGACAGTGAATTTCCTACAAATGTTACTAATGTGTGTGTCTGTAGATAGGACCTGGATGAAAAGGGGTCACACATCTCTTTATGGAGTTGCATCTGTAATTGGTATTGACTCATGTTAAGTTTTATATGTAGAAACTATGTCTAAATACTGCCACCAGTGTGCAACATGGATAATGCCCAGTAATGAAGACAGTGAGAAACTGTGGCAGGAAAAGCATGCAGTAAAATGCTCTAAAAATTATAGTAGCTCAAGTGGGGGTATGGAGGATGCTGCAGTTGTGAGGATGTTCTCCAGATCTAAGGACCAGTATGGTGTTAGAAATACTAAATACCTTGGTGATGGGGACTCCTCTTCGTTCAAAACTGCAACAGATAAAAATCCGTTCAATACAATGATAGAAAAGTTGGAATGTGTTATCCAAAAGAGGCTTTGGGATTGGCTTCGTCGCTTGCTGAAAGAGAAGAAGGGTGAAGTACTTGGAGATGGAGAACCACTAGGAGGAAAAGGCAGGCTTACCCTGAAAGAAATTGATTCTCTTCAATTATTTAATGGCAGAGCTATCACGAAAAACACACATAATTTAGAGGCAATGAAGCGTGCTGTGCGGGCAGTTTTTTTCCACAAACTATCCACTGACCAAACACCAATGCACAATCTGTGTCCGAAAGACGATTGGTGTAAGTTCAACAACAGAAATGAGACATATTCACATAAACTCTCATTACCAGAACCTGTTATGAATGCAATCAAGCCCACATTCAGGTTTCTTGCAAACCCTGATTTATTGAGGAAGTGTCTTCACGGAAATACACAAAATGCAAATGAAAGACTCAATAATTTAATTTAGATTAGAGGCTCAAAAAAATATTATGTGGACTTGCAGTACTCAAAATAGGTGTCTATGATGCAGGTTTATGTTACAATAACGGAAATAATGGCAGAATAGATGTGCTGAAAAAAGATGGTATAGATCCTAGTGTGTTGACAACAACAGCATATTACACCATCGATGAGAGCAGGGTCAAGAAAGCCAACAGATCACTCACTGTCTTACCTGCAAATACAGGCCAGGTAGATTCGAAGAGGAGAAAAGAGAAACCTGGAGGATGAGCAGTATCAGTATGGAGGATTTTAAAATTGACGTAAGCTTATTACATGTAGAAGCATGAGAAGAAAATCTTTGAACCTCATTTTCTCTGTTTTAGATTTGTTACGTTATTAGATGCCTTTTCTCAAAAAGTATATGCGCTGATGCTATGAAATTTTCAGGGACCGTTTACAACGTGTTGCTGTCTGCCTAAAACTACAAAATACGAGATCCTGCAATTACATTCTGACTTTTAGATGATTGTATGTAAAAAAAAGTTAATTTTGGATGTGCAAAATTAAAACTCTCTTAATGATACAATAAATTAATAACTGTAGTTCAGCGGTCTTATCATCTTCTAAGGACACTACGATAACATTTTCAGATTAGAATTTGATTAAATTTTTATAAAAAAAAGGCAATAAGAAATTAAAAATTCAAATTTCTGGCAAAATATCAATCCTGCACATTTTATTATATTTTTCCGTTAAAACACAGCTCTTTTGCTTTACAAATGCAAAATTTTAGATTTGTACATTAAAAAATATGGCTGTAATGATTTTTTAAATAAATGTTTACATTTTCCGTTACATCCCCCCTTAAGTGAGCTTGAACGTGGTGTTATAGTTGGCGCACGAGCGATGGGACACGGCATCTCCGAGATAGCGATGAAGTGGGGATTTTCCCGTACGACTATTTCATGAGTGCTCCGTGAATATCAGGAATCTGGTAAAACATCAAATCTCCGCCTTCACTGCGGCCGGAAAAAGATCCTGCAAGAACGGAACCAACGACGACTGAAGAGAATCGTTCAACGTGACAGAAGTGCAACGCTTCCGCAAATTGCTGCAGATTTCAGTACTGGGTCATCAACAATTGTCAGTGTGCAAACCATTCAACGAATTATCATCGATATGGGCTTTCGGAGCTGAGGGACCACTTATTTACCCTTGATGACTGCACACACAAAGCTTCACGCCACGTCTAGGCCCATCAACATCGACGTTGGAGTTTTGATGAGTGGAAACATGTTGCCTGGTTGGACGAGTCTCATTTCAAATTGTATCGAATGGATGGACATGTGCGGGTATGGAGACGACCTCATGAATCCGCGGACCCTGCATGTCAGCAGAGGACTGTTCAAGCTGGTGGAGGTTCTGTAATGGTGCGGAGCGTGTGCAGTTGGAGTGATACGGGACCCCTGATAACGTCTAGATACGACTCTGACAAGTGACACGTACATAAGTATCCTGTCTGATCACCTGCATCCATTCTTGTCCATTGTGCATTCCAATGAACTTGGGCGACTCCAGCAGAACAACGCGACACCCCACAAGTCCAGAATTGCTACAGAGTGGCTCCAGGAACACACTTCCGAGTTTAAACGCTTCCGCTGGCCACCAAACTTCCCAGACATGAACAGTATTGAGCATATCTGTGTTTGCCTTGCAACGTGCTGTTCAGAAGAGATCTCCACCGCCTCGTACTCTTACGGATTTATGGACTGCCATGCAGGATTCATGGTGTCAATTCCCCCCAGCACTACTTCAGACATTAGCCGAGTCCATGTCACGTCGTGTTGCAGCGCTTCTGCGTGCTAGCGGGGGCCCTACACGATATTAGGCGGGTGTACCAGTTTCTTTGGCTCTTCAGTGTAGATTATTTCAACATACCGTTTATACGGTGATGAACTATTTTCTGAAGCATGTATACTGAATGACATCTTGTCATTCATTAAGGACTTACAAGACTCAAACATTTCAAACAAAAGGGTGACATTTTTAAAGAGATGCTAAGCACATAATTTGCTGATAGTTGTTCAACATGTGATAGCAGTGCCACCATGTGTCTGTGGAGTGGATTTTCAGCGTGATGTTAAATATGTGGAGCAATGAAAGAAACAGACTGAAAGTGAAATTGGTGAAAGCCGAACTATTCGTGAATTTTAGCTACTGTACGAAATTTGCTAAATATATCAAATTCGAAAACGGGAAAGAACTTGTTTAAGCTGTGAAGTCGAAAAAAGTATAACTTCAAAACATAACTAACAAAGAAACTAGAGTCTCGCAGAAATGGCTGGATTCGCAGTATTGACAATGAATTTCGCGTTAAATGAATGCATGCTTCCTGTTGCAGCAACTCAAAAATGGTTCTGAGCACTATGAGATTTAACATCTGAGGTCATCTGTCCCCTAGACTTAGAACTACTTAAACCTAACTAATCTAAGAACATCACACAGATCCATGCCCGCGGCAGGATTCGAACCTGCGACCGTAGCGGTCGCGCGGTTCCAGACTGAAGCGCCTAGAACCTGTCGGCCACACCGGCCGGCTGTTGTAGCAGCTATAATGTATGTATTGTGTGATGAGTTGTGAATAATAATAATAGTAACAGTAATATAACAATAGATATTTGAGTTGTCCGGTTTTGGCTCCAGCTAAAGTTGGCAACCCTATGCGTTGCTGACTTGTTAAGAACGCTACAAATAATGTATAACACCATCATATTACAGAATTGTTGCCATACAATAAAATTATTTTTCAAAGTGCCATTACACGCAAGTGACAGGTCGCACGACTAACTTGAAAATTCCAGCAGGGTGAGATCTGGTCACACGTAGTCGCAGTGTGAGGGCCTCCATTGCAACGTTTGTATTGGTAGGCCCCAGTCCCCGTGGTCGGACGTCTGTGGCTCAATTAAAGGTGTACGGTGTAGAGCGTGTACACTCAGATGATTGGCCCGGCAAACGGCGCCGCTGGTACATAGTGCTCCAGTCAGGGCGGGCGGCCAGTTGACTGGCGTGTGCGCATGTCCAGACAACAGATCGTGACGTCAGACGCGGGCGCCCGCTAATGGTGACAACGAGCTGCTTTAAATACACTCCGCCGGCGCCTCCACTTGCCGGCACTCTGTAAACAGCCGCTGGGAGACAAGACAGACAGTACACGCCGGGGCTTGAAGCATCCTCTCGGAGAGAGGGGTCTATTTCCGGTGATGGTATCTTTGACACGTTGGGAGACGCCATGCTGACTTACGTGTTATAGGCTGTTAGAAAGGCCCCAACGTCTACTAGTATGCTGTTTCGAGGCAACGCCGCACACATGGTTTACGATATATGCCTTCGACAGGTACTATGATGGCCGATACAAACGACAATCCATTGTGCATAGCATAATGGATAAAGGCGAGAATTACAGAGTCGAAGAAAATAGTTTCCCGTCCCGCTGTATGCTAAGTTTTTTTCCTCTTAGCTCTGCGAGTTTTTACGAATGTAATACAAGTATGTTCTGCCAAATTCTATGTTATTTACATTTCCGTGTGATGGGAAAACGAACGCATAAATAAATATTTGGCTGTTTGTTTCCGAATTTGTAGCGACTCCCGAGTGTGTTGTTAGGTAGGGACTAATCCAGGAAGATTAAATTTCTGCAAATGAAACGAGCAGCAATAAAATCCCTACTCTTTCTTGTCACAAATGTTTGGCTGTTTATTTCCAAATATGTGACGATTTGCCAGTGTGTGGTTGGGCAGGAACCTAAGAGGGCAGCTTCAGTTGCTGCGAGTGAATAAAAATTCATGCTCTTCCTTGTCATGGCGTCTCTAAAGTTGCCGACGATACGAGTACAGCGGAAACCACCATCAGCAGAAATATATTCCTCTTTGTGAGAGGGATGCTTCAGGTCCCGACGTCTTGTTAGGCAAACTGGCTTCTTTCTCGTTGCCTCGAGATGCCCTGCTGAGCCGCGGCACTGCGCGTGTTAGGGGGCCACTACACTATCACACTGACTGGACAAAGAAATTTGATCAAATATTGGACAAAGACGTGGCGCTCATTAAACCGTCATCCAATATTTCGTCAAAGTTTCCGAATGGTGGACAACATATCGATACTATGATCTGCTGTGGCGTGCGCCACAATTGCATTGTGTTTGCTTTTGGAAGAGGGACGGAAAAAAAGGAAAAGGAAACGTACTTGGGTGATCTGTGGGTTTCACGGCGAGATAATAAGAGCATACATCTAAATTTGTTACGGGCGCTGCAAATCGAGGACGTAAAATCGTATGAAAAGTAGTTGCGAATGGACAAGAGCACATTTCAATGCGTGCTCAGAAAAGTGGCTCCTCATATTTGAAGTAGAACACTCCCCGCAGAAATACCATATTCGCAAAAGACTGACCTACCACTCTACGATTTCTTGCAACAGGAGAAAGCTACTCTAGTTGACGGTATATTACTCGAATACCGCAGTGCAGATCGACGAAAATGAAACCAGAAACGTATGCTATTTATAAACAACAGAAGGGGGAATATCTGAAGGCAAACAAGTATTTAGTGCGTATTACAGCCCTGAACAAATATTTTTATTTCTACAAAAGTTGTAGATTTTCTCCTTTATATCCTCGGAGTTACAGCCTGGTCGCACTTGACGGCTAATGGCATCCGCATTTTATCTCGCTTCTTCTTATGTTTCTGTATTCGCGATGTTGCAAGTTATGCAGTGCTTCATCTGCCTCGTACATTCCTACCAGTTTCGTTGTAGATGCGACGCACCGTGTAAGTTTCGAAGCCGTGTTGCTAAACATTATATGTCAGACAGCTCTTAGTGGTTACATTTCTCATTGCAGTAAACAGAAGACGAACAATTTCTTTGATAAAAATCTAAGACGAGGCGCTAGATTTGATCAAATAAATTGGAAGAAAGACAACTTTTGACGAAAGTCCTCTATTACACTACGTCCAATGTATTGGACAAATCAACTTCGTCCAATAAATTTGATAGTGTAATGTCGACCTTATCTCAGATTTAGTCGCCAAAGCAATCTGAAGACCTGACCAGGGTGGCAGCACCGATAAACGCAGGCGAGGCAGCAACAAAGCGTACAATCTAGTATTCTTATAAGCAGACGGTTGCCCGTAAGGCATTGACCCGCATAGTACAACAATTAAATACTGACTGGTAGTTGTGACAGCACTCCTCGGACAGTATGGACAACGTTTATTAACATGGTGATGTTTATGAATCCACACTTTAATCCTTATGTTTCATTTTTTCGTAAAAAATTAATGTAGTATGCCTTTGTATTTTTAAGCTACATCGTCTCCTTCGCAGACAAGACGCCTCTCTTATTCTGACACCTTTCAAACTCAAATTCTTCTCAAGAGTTTCCTTGCTAATCTCGAAGTCCAGTAACTTTGTACTGCTCGTAATATGGCAGAAATAGCTGTCTAACACATTTTTCTATGTCGTTAATGGAATACGTTCTGCGGACACTTTTCTTCTTTGGGCAGGAACTTGAGTCTCACTCTACACTCTCTACGAGGGACGATGTATCACTCGCAGCCTCTTAGCACAGCGTAAGAACAGTGGGCGTAAAAACATCCTAACCGGCAGAGACCACACGCGAGTGTGACAATCGGTTTCAATCACAATAGGAATCGCTGTAGTTAGTTAATGCAGGTCCATCTCATCCATCCGATCGAACATTGCGAAGAGCGACTGCATGCCATGACACAGTCGACTAACCCAAAGAAGGCCACAGCTCACGGAAGCACATGAGGCTCCTCATCTTCAAGACAGAACTCACAAACTTGGACAGCAGCTGACTGCAGACCTGTAGTGTCGTCCGACCAGACGCGATTTTGCCGAAGTGAGGTGGGCTGGCAGCGTTGAACGCCGCTTCCCCCGCACCGTGCAACAGAAACCTATTTGACGATACGGTAGTGTCCTGAAGGCAAGCATCTAGGGCCGAGCGTGTAGCTGGGGGGTGCTCAGGCTAGGCGCTAGTGATGGGCTAAACTGCGATTTTCCGATATCAGTGATTTCTGTGAATGCTACTTTTCAGTATCTGTTATTCTTAACTGTGATTTGTCGCAGTTAAGAGTCGCAGTTAAGGAACATAGTTCGTGTATCCCTCCGCCACTGCTATTTCTGCGATTTCTTCTACTTCCGCGATTTCTGCTACTTCTGCGATTTCTGTGACTTCTGCTACTTCTGCGATTTCTGCTACTTCTGCGATTTCTGTGACCTGCTACTTCTGCGATTTCTGTGATTCCTGCGACTTACCACCGTATGAAAAAGTTACATCTGTCAACACAGAAAATTGCATCTCAACAAACCTGTCATTGGCAAGTATGTTTTACGTTTTTTCTTCCGTTGGCTTTAATTTTGTATTAAAGAAACAACTGTGAAAATATTAATAGTGTAATTAATATGTAAGTAGCGTACAGTACCGTAATAGTTCGTATTTAGAAAATGAATTCTAACATATTGTTATGTTCACAGGTACCTGAACTACATTTCAGTTACTCAGTAAAGTGATAACTCAAAATATCATTGTCAACAGATCTGAAGAAATTGCCACAGCGTCTTTAGACCGTTTTCGTCAGACGAGAGGTTAGTTTCTAAGCGTTTCGATGGACTTAATTACTTCAGTGAGATCGTTCTTGCAAATGTGATATTCATTATAGCAAATATTAGCAATCTACTCTGTCAATTATATTGCTAGTAATTAATGACAGCAAAAATTGTTTAATAATCCTTGTGTTTTTGCAGACACAGTTCTGACTCTGATTACTGGTTGCTGTACGTATCTATCCACATCAAGGCTGTTTTTGAGAGAGACTCTTGAAGATTCAAGACAGCTCTTAGACGATTTGCAGTTTAAAAGTGAAATAATTGTGAAATAAGTGTGTGAATGATTAAACTGTGTTTTATTAAAGTTGTTGTGCGATTTTAAAGGAATAATAAATGTCAAATACAGTGAGTGAATTATAAAAATCTCATTTTCCACATGTTTAAGCCGTCCTATACCCATAATTTTCCGCCACTTACTTATTGGTAAACACTTGTTTGAGAGTGACATGCCGCCCCCCCCCCCCTTTCTCCACAATCTTGGTGTGACACTGACCTGTAACATATCCCGAAGTCTACAATATGCATTTTGAGGCTGTTGATATGAAAGTGGGAAGTACAGATCTTCCAGTTAAATCGGGAATAGCTTAAGTGCATTACTTGAAAGTAACACAGGAAAAGCTTACTTATGTAGGTGGTAGTAGTGTCGGCAAAAAGTTCTTGTGTGTGAAGTTGCCATGTAGAACACCAGGTGTAAAACTTTTCTCCCGAGTCTTGAACTGTATCGGAACAAAAGTGAGGCATTCATATGACTGTTTTCATTTCTCTACACTTATACAGATGTCTGAGTTGTGCTGTGTTAACATTGCAAAGTCCTGTAGGCATGTGGAGTATTAACCAAAACTGTCATATTGGAAGCAGAATCAAACACATTTGTTACGTTACTTGATATTTTCAGGAGAAAAAGGCAATGTTGCTTCTTATTAATATAATACATTCAGAGTCACAGCAGTATTTGACCAATCATAACTGATGCTGAATGTGCATGTCGTCATATAATATGAAGGGCTTGTTTCAATAGTGGTACAAGTCCATTAGCTCCACTTTTCTGTCTATAATGCTTCTGAAATTAGTGATCCAAACAAACATAAATAAAGGTTCATCTCTAGCAAGAAGCCATATGCTTGAATATTTCTGGTATCTCAAATGCAGATTTTTCAGCGCTCATTTAACTTTACGACTCTGTATCTCAAAATGAACAAAAATGGACTTGTACCATTATTGAAATAAGCCCTTCATATGCACACACAGCACATAGAACTCGTGAGGCACAAGGCTCTCATAACGAAGTACGTATGTCGGTCAACAGATGACACTAGGAAAAGTATGTTAACTGCGCTTTTTAGTTGCTACTTGCGACTCTTAGTTGCGATTTGTCACAGAAATCGCAGTTTGACTCGGTAGCGAATAGCGTAGTATGAACTTTGCTCAACAGATGGCAGTGCTAACTGCGCTTTTTAGTTGCTACTTGCGACTCTTAGTTGCGACTTGTCACTGAAATCGCAGAAAGCAGTGCTAAATTCGACCAATAGATGGCTCACGTCTTTGAATGTGAAATACTACTTGCGACTGCTAACTGTGACTGAAATCGCAGTTAGATTCTGTGAAGTTGCTACTGTGATATCTGTGACTTCTCAGTCACTGCGATTTCTAACAGATACGCGATTTCCTGCCCACCACTACTAGGCGCAAATTGAGACGCGTGTTGCATGTTGCGCGGCGCAGCGCAGCGCAGCTCGCATTTTTGTAACATCACAGGTTCAAATAGGACCGACACGCACCTGCGCCAGGTCGCGCGGCGTTGTGGTTGCGGCAGTTTCTCGCGCAGCGCGAGTACTGCGGGAGGGGTGAGGTGGGGAGCGGGAAGGCAGTCCTGCCGTATGCTTACTTAGGAATGGCGCATATGGGCAATCGAAAGTGTTGCCCATCCGAAAAATACGGCCTGTAATGTATACTGAATCTTGTTATCCCTGAGTAGTCTTTCGTTTTTCGTCGTTTAAGGGCTCCATCTCTTTTCGTTAGTACGTAGTAGTCTGTACAGTTCGTTTGTTTTGTTTATTCTTTTGTCAAGAACAATGCACAGTCCAATAACTGGTGAGCCATTAGCCACTGGGATTATATCTTCTGCCACCAAAATGTTTTCAGATCGTAAGAAGGGACAGACGATTCATCGTGAGGGTAGTGGATAAGGAAGTAAGGAAAAAAAAATAGTTCAAATGGCTCTGAACACTATGGGACTTAACAACTGAGGTCATCAGTCCCCTACAACTTAGAACTACTTAAGCCTAACTAACCTAGGACGTCACACACATCCATGCCCGAGGTTGGATTCGAACCTGCGACCGTAGCAGTCGCGCAGTTCCGGACTGAAGGGCCTAGAACCGCTCGGCCACGCGGTCGTCAAGGAAGTAAGGAGTATTATAAAATCACGTGATATAGAAGCAAGGCAGGAAAGTAAAACAACGTTATGACTTGCTGCCTGTTATGCTGACGTAGGATCTGTTGCAAAACGTCGAAAAGGCGTAATTTCCACAGATATGACCCATTGTGCTTCTGGTAAAAAGCGTCCAAGATATGAAGTACGTAAGTTTCACTATCGTTACTTGGATATGGATGCAATAAGAGATATTATACTATGTACATGTGGGCATCACATTTCCACTGCAAGCTAGAAACTGTCGAAAAGCCCTCACAAATAACAATGATTTAATTGGCTCGCCGAGACGAGAAAAAGCATTTCAAAGGTTGCATACACATTATCAGCATTAATAAGCTAATTATACAACAGGCTACACAAATGAAAAAATGGTCGGTGTTTTACGAAAATATGAGTATCATGAAAGAGTGTGATGATTAGATATATTTACTTGTTGAAATGTATTGGTGACAAAGACAGATCTACTTTCATGACAATGTCTTTCGAATACGTGAACTCCCGCTCTCAAGGCACACATGCCTAGCTTCCGCATTCCTGTTGCGCGCATTATTCTCTGTTGCTGACAGTACACTGACCATTGTGTTGTGCGACAGATCAGTTGTTTATTATTTCTCAATAACAACTATTTTATTCGCAAATCACCCACTGTCAGTTTTGGAAGCCGCAGGTGAGTAACCAGCGTCTGGCATGTGCATATCATTCCGCCTGAAGGAACGTTCGTCGTTATTTTAATACTGCTCAGATCAAGAGGAATAAAATCCTTTGGTAAGTTTCCATTCCAGTCGCTCAGTGTCAAAAATACGATGAGTTGCGGGGACTCAACCAAAATTGCAATAGAATTGGCAATTTATTTAGTGTGAATTGTTAACCTTTTCTCATTCGAAGAAGCATCACCATTTATGAGTAACGGCCACATTTCTCTTGTTGACAGGTTTAACTAACATCCTTTGCCAAAACACAGTGTAATTTGCACAAACTCATCCCACAGCAGATATTGCGATACAATTCTGAAACAGAGTGCCTCATTAAACAAGTAATTGGCAATCGGAGAGCTCAATAGCTTATGAAAAACCTCATAGTGTCGGTTTGCGGAAACATAAGAGAAGAAATTTCATGTTTATTTTCATACCAGGAAACTGTTCTTTCACTAGTTGTCGATAACTCTTAAAAAAATTACAGTCACTGGGGTGAAAAAAATAAAAAAAAAGGAAGTATAACTATTGATGCATCGCCACAGATAAGAAAGTTCTGTGTGTTTACAAATTGGCAAAATACTCTTCTCCTTGTGTGCTATAATTCGCCAAAATCTCGTTTCGACGTCTCGAGCAGTTTAGGAAATATGAGGACTGCCGTGAATATTTCACTCTCGCGGGCGTGAGATCGGAAGTGAGCGCGCTACATAGGATCCATAACAGCGTGCAGCGGACCGTGCATGTGCAACGCAAACCAGTTTGTGTTTCTCTCGAGCGTGCAGCTAGCGGCGAGCCACGTCCTTTGATGAAATTATCACAGCGCTACAAGAAACGCCAGAAATTTGGCAGTCTAGTCATTCTCAGTATAAAAATAAGTCGATTGGAAGCAGGATAAGGAGTGAAATAGCAGTGAAATTTAATATTGACGAAGAGTATTTTTTTTTGTGTCGTTCAGTTCTGACAAAGGTAATTCACAAAAGTGCTTCGCACATTTCTTGCCACTAGTGACCTTACATGCAACTGTTTAAACTGTGTGATACTATTTTCATTTAAAATAAAATTTGGAAAAAAGTTGAATTCACTTTTAATTATGTCAAGGTAACTATACGTTTTTGGTGCAGGGTACCCTCAAGTTGTAATATTGGTTTTACAGCTATCATCTTTAGCTACAAGAAGCTCTTCTTAGAACAGTTGTAAAGGTTGAAGATGAAGCAATGTGGTTTGAGATACATTATGTGATCAGAAGTATCCGGACACGTGGCTGAAAATGACTTACAAGTTCGTGGCGCTCTCCATTGGTAATGCTGGAATCGATATGGTGTTGGCCCACTCTTAGCCTTGATAACAGCTTCCGCTCTCGCAGGCATACGATCAGTCAGGTGCTGGAAGGTTTCTTGGGGAATGGCAGCCCATTCTTCACGGAGTGCTGCACTGAGGAGAGGTATCGATGTCGGCTGGTGAGGCCTGACACGAAGTCGGCGTTCCAAAATATCCCAAAGGTATTCTATATGATTCAGGTCAGAACTCTGTCCAGGCCAGTCCATTACAGGGATGTTATTGTCGTGTAACCATAAAGGCCGCGCATTATAAACAGGCGTTCTATCGTGCTGAACGATGCAATCGCCATCCCCGAATTGCTATTCAATACTGGGAAGCGAGAAGGTGCTTAAAACATCAATGCAGGCCTGTGCTGTGATAGTGCCCTTAAAACAACAAGGGGTGCAAGCCCTCTCCATGAAAAACACGACCACACCGTAACACCAACGCCTCCAAATTTTACTGTTGACACTACCCACGCTGGCAGATGATATTCACCAGGAATTCGTCATACCCACACTCTGCCATCGGATCGCCCCATTGTGTACCGTTATTTTTCTCTCCACATAACGTTTTTCCACTGCTCAATCGTCCAATGTTTACGCTCCTTACACCATGCGAGACGTCGTTTGGCTTTACAGGCATGATGTGTGGCTTATGAGCGGCCGCTCGACCATGAAATGTAAGTTTTCGCAGCTCCCGCCTAACTATCATAGGGCTTGCAGTGGATCCTGACGAAGTTTGGAATTCCTGTGTGATGGCCTGGATAGATGTCTGCCTATTACACATTACGACCCTCTTCAACTGTCGGCGGTCTCTGTCAGTCAACAGACGAGGTCGACCTGTACGCTTTTGTGCTGTACGTGTCCCTTCACGTTTCCACTTCTCTATCACATCGGAAACAGTGGACCTAGGGATGTTTAGGAGTGTGGAAATCTCCCGTACGGACGTTTGACACAAGTGACACCCAATCACCTGACCACGTTCGAAGTCCGTGATTTCCGCGGAGCGCCCCATTCTGCTCTCTCACGATGTCTAATGACTATTGAGGTCGCGGATATGAAGTACCTGGCAGTAGGTGGCAACACAATGCACCTAATATGAAAAACGTATGTTTTTGGGGATGTCCGGATACTTTTGATCACATAGTGTACGTGTGACAAATTGTTTATTCGGTAAGTGTATCGTGAGAAAGACCGCGTAATTGTGGTGCCCCTCCGCGATTGGCTGCTGTGTTCGGAAGTAGCGTGCCAAACTGATAAAACTTGTGCTATTATTAGGAAAATTAAACAGTGAATTTACTTGCATTTCGTATAAAAAGCATCTCTCAATAGCAGGCTATCATTCCATTATTTCGAAAGTGTTAAATTACCGGTAGAATAATAAATAACTGCTAAACGAAAAGGCAGACGAAGCACTTCGGAGATCTCCGGATCGCGCCTAACTTGGTTGGCGGGCGAGGTGATTCGGCAGTAAGGTCAGAGCTGGACTGGCAGTCTCAAAGGCCAGACATGACGTCCGCAGTCGGTGTCAGGTAAGACTTAAATAGCAATCTCTGGTTTGTAAACATCGGAGCTGGTTCGGCAGTCTCGAAGGACAGACATGTTGTCTGCAGTGGTCGGAATCGATTAAGAACTTAATTAGCAGTCTAGTTTTTTGGACATGTAATTGAAAACTAGTTTGATAGTAGAATGAAATTTTCACTCTGCAGCGGAGTGTGCGTTGGTTAGAAACTTCCTAGGAGATTAAAACTGTGTGCCGGGCCGAGACTCGAACTCGGGACCTTTGCCTTTCGCGGGTAAGTGCTCTACCATCTGAGCTACCCAAGCACGACTCAGGACCCGCCCTCACAGCTTCAATTTTGCCAGTACCTCGTCTCCTACCTTCCAAACTTCACAGAAGCTCTTCTGCGAACCTTGTAGAACTAGCACTCCTGGAAGAAAGGATATTGCGGAGACGTGGCTGAGCCATAGCCTGGGGGCTGTTTCCAGAATGAAATTTTCACTCTGCAGCGGAGTGTGCGCTGGTAAGAAACTTCCTAGCAGATTAAAACTGTGTGCCGGGCCGAGACTCGAACTCGGGACCTTTGCCTTTCGGTCCGGCACACAGTTTCAATCTGCTAGGAAGTTTCTAGTTTGATAGTAATTACGCAAACTCGCAGTTTATTATTTTGCTTATTCTCTGTGAAAGTTTGAAGAATGGAAATATTTGTGATCCATAAAGTGGGCTATAATTGGGCGCCGGCCGGAGTGGCCGAGCGGTTCTAGGCGCTACAGTCTGGAACCACGAGACCGCTACGGTCGCAGGTTCGAATCCTGCTTCGGGCATGGACATGTGTGATGTCCTTAGGTTAGTTAGGTTTAAGTAGTTCTAAGTTCTAGGGGACTGACGACCTCAGCAGTTAAGTCCCATAGTGCTCAGAGCCATTTGAACCATTTATAATTGTGCATTTTCTCGTATTCTGAAAGTAAAAAAGTGACTGACATCCCTTTTAAACAAACCGATTCAAAATTTAATAATTTCTGCAACAGCAGATCCTCGCTAGTAGTTTATTACAGCCTGAACATAACGGACTCACGACCTACTTGTTATTTTCTGCGCATGGGACAACTGTAGAAGGCTGCAGGTTGGTGAACATTCTTCAGAACTCGACACATTCCGTTCAGCGCGGCGGATGCAACTAGGCAAATGAGATAAGTGACACGTTACCTGTGGTAACACAGAGGAAGTATGAAGAGAGGAAATTTTCGAGGGAAGGGGTTTATCGTACACAAGTAAATTCCTATCCCCATCTCTCTCTCTCTCTCTCTCTCTCTTTCTTTTTTCACTTGCTGTAAAGCGTGCATCGATCTTTTTCAAAACGTAATCAAATGTGGACACATGCATTCTCGTGCATTCACAATGTATTAAACGCTCCAAACGATTCTGTGTGTTTCAGTAGAATACTTGGACCTTTCCTTGTACAGAATAAATCGAATTTCAGAAACGTATTTCCTCCCAGTATCAAACAGGACAGCAACGCGTCCAAGTCTATCGTTTGATCTTTGCAAAACGCTGCTACACACTGGTGAACAAAGAACTGCTACTCAGGCCACTACAGCGTTGGCCTGTGACTTGTCGGCTCTCTCCCTCGCCAAACTGACGCCATCATCAAAGCTACGGCACTGGCGTGATGTCCCCAGGAGGTGCCTAATTTTCTCGCCCAGTGTGCTTGTTTGACAAACACACAAATTTACAGCACCAATTTCTTTTATTTTGTGTCAGACTTCGCAAGAACACGACTGAAGTAAATTTCTCGATCAGTGCCACCGTGTTGATCGTTTTTTGATAAAACCTGCCCCAGCAGGAACCACACAACCATGCACTAACAGGAGACGAGAAATGTTCCTTAGTAATGCCAGCTGCCACTTTTTTTCCTCAGATGCTACGATCTTATATTACCTTCGGCTTCGCTCCCAATTGAATGCAGAAATATTAAAAAAAAAAAAAAAGATGGCTCGTACTCCCTGATTTCCGCAGTACCGGATACTAAACACGAAGTAAATCTGAGGTGAGCTGTTGAACAGTGGTTCTTGCTTTCTGCCGGTAAGCACGTTAAGTTGCTGCCGTCTTGATTTCGCCACACACCGCTAGTTCCTGTTGTCACTCTCAATTTACAGAGAGTGCAATTAAGGCCATAGTCCGAAGGGCATTGTTTGTTCACGGTAAATTTGTTCGCGGGAGGCAAAAAATGGCCATTTGCTTCACTGTCGTAACAGACGGCTCTTAACAAGTTTTTCTTCACTGACGTGAGTGTACGGCGATGCAGTTCTACAAAGTGCTGCCCGCTGGGAAACGATACGTGTGAACGAACCTGCAGAATATTTATCAGAAATCTATTCGACGAAACTAACAATTTGCCATCTCGGACGATATGTTAACAAAGTGTTTCAGCAGAAAGCATTTCTGTGCCTGCTCCCTGTACACAAAATTCGATCCGAAAAAGAAATGGCTGACTCATCAACCTTCCTTAGCCTAGTGGCTGTACCTTTCATAGTATTGTGGTGTTTTGCTCTGTGTATTTCTACATTATTTTACAACACACTTTGGGAATAGACTCATTTCTTGATTTTAACGACCATTCACCCGTTCATCAGTACTCGCGTTCGGTTATTTTATTAATTTAGAGCGTGCGCAAGCGCTTGTGTGTGAGTTTGTTTTAGTTACTATCTGCATATTTTGGTGAAAATTTTTGGTTATTTATTTCAACGAGGACGTTTTCGAATGTTTATTTCAACCTCATTCGCGTCTTAATATTGCAGTAAGAGCGGTAAGGACTTCCTATGTGGTGTTTAGCACATACAATGTGGCGTCTTGTATGAAAGTAACGGATATTTACGCAACGAATACGAACATTACTAACATGTCGGAAATCTTTAATTCGCCAGTTGTTGGAACATTATTTTCCGCACTAGCCTCAGTAAAAATAAAAATAAAAAATATAAAAAAAACTTCAATTACGACACTTTACTGTCGGAACTATGAAATGAGATACGGCATATGTATAGTTGTGGGAGCATGTTGCCACACAAATCTCCCAGTCATGCACCGAAATTTGGGCATCACATGGCGCGAGGTCAGTCTGACTATGGCGCTAAATACGTTGTCCTCGCAACTCGAAGCAGTTGAAGGTTCAAATGGTTCAAATGGCTCTGAGCGCTATGGGACTTAACATCTGAGGTCATCAGTCCCCTAGAACTTAGAACTAGAAAGTTCTGGCCAGATATGGGATCGAAACAATCTTCAGACCTACCAACAAGATTAAGGAATATTTAAGAACTGCAAAAGACGCCCGATACCCCCTAGCAACACCTGGGGTAAACAAAATTCCACGCAGCTGTGGACAAGTATATATTGGAACAACGACAAGAAGTGTAAACACCCGCATAGCCGAACATAAAAGAAACTGTCGGTTAGGACATATCGAAAAATCGGCCGTAGCTGAGCATGTTTTTCGAGATGGTAACCACGAAATTAAATTTAATGAGACAAGCGTTCTAGCACGAACATCCTATTATCAAATGGCTCTGAGCACTATGCGACTGAACTGCTGAGGTCATCAGTCGCCTAGAACTTAGAACTAATTAAACCTAACTAACCTAAGGACATCACACACATCCATGCCCGAGGCAGGATTCGAACCTGCGACCTGGATGTCGATGTTGCGCCAGCAGAATGACAATCGATTACTCTTAATCGAGAATGATGACGTATTCCAAAGATACCGTCGGCATCACGCGACGAATGGTGGTGCCCTGTATGCGCTCTATAAATGCGAGAGTACATGGTGCCTCAGTGGCAATAGCCAGACGACCTCAGAAGAAGTCTCCCGCAGATGGAGACGAAACGTTAGGTGGGAATTTTATACGTAGACCACGGCCTCTCAGCCCGGAAGTTTCAACTGAAGATAGCACCGGCCGTGAAAGCCTACATTGTATGATTAGAACTAGTTAAACCTAACAAACCTAAGGTCACACACATCCATGCCCGAGGCAGGATTCGAACCTGCGACGGAAGCAGTTGCGCGGTTCCAGACTGAAGCGCGTAGAATCGCTCGGGCACACCGGCCGGTGCAGTTGAACTGGAAGACACGGCATGTGTCAATCAGCGAGCTGTTGCCGTGAAATTTGGTGGTGTTCTTCAGTACAGCATGGCTCGCAGACAACATTTGTACGACTTCACACAGGCAGTAGTTGAGTTGTTGTGGGGGATGAGACCAGACAACGAGGTCATCGGTCTAATGGGATTAGGGGAGGACGGGGATTGAAGTCGGCCGTGCCCTTTCAAAGGAACCATCCCAGCATTTGCCTGGAGCGATTTAGGGAAATCACGGAAAATCTAAATCAGGATGGCCGGACGTGGGATTGAACCGTCGTCCTTCCGAATGCGAGTCCAGTGTGCTAACTACTGAGCCACCAGCAGTCATCGGGAAACTGGTAGAAGGACGAAGTGTGACGAGTGTAACCCAGGAGTTTGGTATTGCACATAGCTTTGTTTCACATGCATGGTGAGCGTTCCGCACTGCTGCTGCTCCAAGGAGAGCACCCGGACGACGACGGCCAATTACAGGAGCAGATGACCGCTAAACTGTTCAACAGGCAAGCAAGAACTCGTGTCAAACAGAGCGTGCAATTGCACCCACATTTCATGGGACTGCAAGGCACGCAATCTCAAGCTCCACGTTGGTACGGCTACTGTACAGGGGTGGTCTGTTTGCCTAACGAGCAGTAAGTTGTATCACGTTGACACCCGCGCATCGGCAGCACCTCTTGCGATGGTGCCAATAGCGTAGGGAGAGGACCAACAGGAAGTGCGTCTGCTATTCTCGGATAAGAGCAGATCCAAAAAAAGAAAAAAGATTCAAATGGCTCTGAGCACTATGGGACTTAACATCTATGGTCATCAATCCCCTAGACTTAGAACTACTTAAACCTAACCAACCTAAGGACATTGCGAGGTGCCGGGGCAAGCAGTGTATTTAACACTAAATTCTTCTAGAATCTCCATATGTAAATGATGCTCTAAGCCCCCCCCCCCCTATTCTAACTCCGACTTTTGCTGTTGCACATGGATTAAAAAATATACGCGAACTGACTGTAATCAATCCTGCAAGTGCAGTAGAAAAGAGTTTGGCACCTGCAATAATTTAATTTGATAAATAAGTTAAATAAAGGAAGGTTTCATTAACGTAGTGAGAAATGATGGGTTGCTCTACCAATTAACAGAATGAAAGTTCTGTCCAAAATAACAATATGATTTATTAAGACTAAACACAAAATAATAAACAAAAACACATGAAACATTTATAATACATCAAATTGGCTCAAATTGGATACTCAAACAAACGCTATGAAGGTGAAGTTGTCCCTAAACTAGATTGTGAGGTTTAAGACGAAGTGGTATGTGGAGCCAATTCCTTGCCACTCAAATCTTAAGAGAGACACACAGCTAACCCAACACTAATTGCTGCTACTCAAGACAGAACAAAGTTAGAAAAAGACGAACAGGCGCGCTATGCTGAGCTCTGATTATCACCTAGGAAAATCCCTATCTGCCGGTGGTGCGGACATACATTACCAAACTGTCTTCTTAACTTCTGGCGTACCGGAGGCGATGGCTGGTTGCTTCGACGTCCTCGACCGAAAGGGGGGAGCCGACTACCTAGAGCACCCGTACAGGCCGAACACACAACATTTCCGCCCCCACGACAGTGGCCGTGGTTAAACGTTCCAATCAGCAACTCGAAAACCGGCGGAAAATTCCACTCTATTGCCGGAGCACTACCATTCCACCAATGGAGATTCTTGGCGCCAATTTCTGCGCTGATTTTGCTACGTCACGGAGCTATGCCCTGAGCAAGCCAATCACAGTTACTATTTTGCAGAAAGCGCGGGAATTTTCCCGCCACAACTGCCTGGGTACACAAGTCATTCCCACGCCTCGCTGGTAGCCCGCCAGAAAGTGTTTTCGCTAAGTTTCTGCGAAGTAACGGAACCTCTAGCCCAGCCGCTACTTCAGACCCCTCCGGGCGTGTCTTTTGACAATGTCGGCGTCTGCAAAGCATTCACTCGACTTCCTCACACCCGTCGGCTTAACCCTTTCCAGACCAGCAGAGCCCGCCTGTCACCGGACCACTCGGGTGACGAGAGACGCTGCGTGGGAAGTCCGCGTGTGAAGGAATAGCGACTTTTCACTGCATGCAATTAGAGAGGAAAATCGTTAGATAGAAATATGAGAAGGGGCTCATGCCACCTCTCAACATCTCACACATCCATGCCCGAGGCAGGATTCGAACCTGCGACCGTAGCAGCAGCGCGGTTCCAGACTGAAGCGCCTAGAACCGCTCGGCCACAGCGGCCGGCAAGAGCACATTCAGTCTGTTTAGTGGTTCTGGATGTATGAGCTTATGGCAAGAAGTGCGAATAGGTAATGCCCCGCAAACATTGTCGTCTATGATATTTTTGGTGGTCCAGGTGTTATGGTTTAGGCAGGCATAATGTTGCATGGGCGTACTGACCTCCAAATCTTGGAACATAGTACACTCACCATTCAACGTTACTGTGACACCATAAAACACCACGTGCGTCTTATCAGGGGTGCATTCGGCCTAGACTTCGTCTTTATAGATGAAAATGCCCACCGCATCCTACAGCGCAGGTGAAGAAGCTCTTGGAACGAGAGGATATACGGCGAATAGACTGGCCTGCCCGTTTGACCGACTTAAATCCCATTGAGCACTTGTCGGATGTGATGGGGCGGCGTGTTGCAGAACGTCCACGTGCACCGACCGTCCAGCCGTTGCCTAAAGCCGTCGGCACACGGACCGTGCAACCGAATGTTGAGCGTTGAGCGTGCCGAGTTTCTGACGTCATAGCATGAAATAGCACCTTCGGGAGTCTTTCCGAACGTGCAGAGCAATATCTGGCATGTCAGATATTCTGAGCGTGGATCTGAGCGTTGACCAATGAGATGGCACAACGCCACCTACGTCACACGCAGGCCGTTTCCCTTCAGTACAGATTGTCAGGCGCCATATTGGCATTCATTTCAAGCCTATACGTATATATGCCGTTTCTTGGCACCAGCAAATTGAGAATTACTGGAAAACCCGTTGGTAACTGTGTGATTCTTTCCAATAAAATAATGAGAAACATCATATCCGTGGCAAAAGAATCATTGTAACTTGCGTATTATGAGAGTATGCTATTTGAAGGCAGCGACACACTGAAGATGCACCCAAACCGCATTGTTCTTGGTATACTTTGTTATAATTAAATTTCATTTAGTAACATATCTACGATTAAGGTTTTTAGCGAGTGCTAACATGGTATGATAGAGTATCAATAGTGTATTGTTGGCTTAGCGAAGAGAGTAGCGTCACTAATCTGTATGAAGTAGTATGTGTGGACAGTCGTTCGCGACTCGACACTTCCAAATATTTTTCCTAACATTTCCCTTTTTATTAGGTTCTGATACTTTATTATTAGTTTAATATAAGTATATACCATTATATTTGATGTTATTTACATATAAGTTCAACTTTTTTCTGAGGGGTGACTTTGTTCGATTGGCTTAATCTATAGAACAGTTTGCGCTACTTGTATAACGATATTTTGCTCCTTTTTCTTTTACGCTTCGTAATTCACATTTTTCAAAAATTCTGCTACTGGTTAGGAACAGTGATCAAGTAAGGCAGGCCTTGGGGTTTTACTAAAATGTGGGAATGATGAAATAATATTTATCTTATGTGGAGAAGTATTGCAAATTTGTATCGCACTGTTTGTAATGGAACTTTTATAAGTCTGTGTCCTTATTGATTGGACATGGTACTTTCCTTTTCGTGGACGATGCAGGAAATGTGCGTTTTAATAGAGATAACGTGGGAATTTTACGCGCGCCCGTTTCGTAATCAGTGTGATTTACGAACTAGAAACATTCCGCAACTGCCGCTGGAGTGCGTTGTGATTGCGTATACCACGTTGGGGCCCACGCACCGTATGCACAAGTGGCATCAATTCTGAGCATTCAGCAGCACGTTGAACTTGCACGTTCAACGTCGATGTTTGACAGCACGGCCCGTGTCCCGACGGCTTAAGGCGTCAGTGGAGTACTGGAACGTCCTCCCACAAGGGTGCCTCACCAATCTTGTTACCAGCGTGGGAGCACGTTGCAAGGCGTGCATCACACACCGTACTGAGAACCGTGCCCCGTTTGTAATGCCCAAGGGACCATCAAAAATCGCGGTGACTTCAGTCTTTGAATAAGTGCCATTTCTGCTCGTCTCACTACGTATTACTTTCAACCGCCTTCTGTACTTTACTAAAGCAGTTCAGTTCTTCCTACTTATGGTCGAAGTGTCATCGAGATATGGCAGTGACAAGCCATGCAGAAGTTTTGCACACTAGTGCACTTCGTAACACTTCGTACACTAGATGGTGCGGCAGTATCGAATACATACGATCTGAATTTAAGTCGTCATTAGCTGAAGTCAAAAAATGGTTCAAATGGCTCTGAGCACTAAGGGACTTAACATCTGAGGTCATCAGTACCCTAGAACTTAGAACTACTTTAACCTAACTAACCTAAGGACATCACACACATCCATGCCCGAGGCAGGATCCGAACCTGCGACAGCTCGGCCACACCGGCCGGCCGATGAACTCACTTAAGGCTATTTACGCACTTTACATAGAATTTAATAATTCGCACGAGGAATGACACTTTTTCATGCTAGTTCTGGCGAAACGGTACAAAGAAAAGACGGTTGGATCTGTAACATCAAAATGAAAAAAGAAAAATTAATGGGGCAGGGCTTCAGATGTCTTCCGGGCCGCGGTGACTAAATTCGCTTCCACATCGCTCGTAAATAAAACATTACAATAAGTACAATGAATACCGGCAAGATTGATGCCACTGACATACCCCGTCCCAGCAAGAAAAGTAACACAAGTCGCCGGCCGCTGTGGTCGAGCGGTTCTAGGCGCTTCAGTCCGGAACCGCGCTGCTGCTACGGTCGCAGGTTCGAATCCTGCGCAGGCAAGGATGTGTGTGATGTCCTTAGGTTAGTTAGGTTTAAGTAGTTCTAAGTCTAGGGGACTGTTGACCTCAGATGTTAAGTCCCATAGTGCTCAGAGCCATTTGAACCATTTAACACAAGTCTAACAACAGAAATTTTTTGTTTATGTCACTGGAAAATACGTGTGATGTGCTCAACGTGCACAAGAAATATAGCTCTAGTGGAATTTACCGCCGACAATACTTACTTGAAATTTAGAGGAAGCTAATACTTTTTCAGTATAATTTGTATACAATTCTTTAAGTCGAGCTTTCACGCATATTACATTTTTGAGTCGTTTTACTATTATTGCCGGATTGCGGTATGCCTACTCCGTGATCGTTTCCAAAGTTCTTCACAGGATGGCCGGCCCGAGAGATTGACTTCTCCACACATTCCTGATCATATTTAAATCGCTTAAATGACTCAAAACGCTGTTGCTTGCCTCAAGGCTTGTTCACCAAGCCTCGTGTAACAAGTAGCGGCTTTCACCTACAGTGTTGCGGAGCTTAGAAAGAACTTGATGCAGATCCTTCGTTCCTTCAAGTCAGCTATTTCGAAAAAAAAAAATGGAATGATAGTATGGCACTGCTGGCCGGGAGGCCCTATCCGGGGCCGGCCGCAGTGGCCGTGCGGTTCTAGGCAGCAGTGGTGGCCGAGCGGTTCTAGGCGCTTCAGTCCGGAACCGCGCGACTGCTACGGTCGCAGGTTCGAATCCTGCCTCGGGCATGGGTGTGTGTGATGTCCTTAGGTTAGTTAGGTTTAAGTAGTTGTAAGTTCTAGGGGACTGATGACCACAGCAGTTGAGTCCCATAGTGCTCAGAGCCATTTGAACCATTTGTTCTAGGCGCTACAGTCTGGAGCCGTGCGACCGCTATGCTCGCAGGTTCGAATCCTGCCTCGGGCATGGATGTGTGTGATGTCCTTAGGTTAGTTAGGTTTAAGTAGTTCTAAGTTCTAGGGGACTGATGACCTCAGAAGTTACGTCCCATAGTGCTCAGAGCCATTTGAACCATTTGAACCCTATCCGGAAAGTTCGGCCGCCGAGTGCGAGCCTTATTTCAGTCGACACCTCAGTGTACGACTCGCGAGCCGGTGATGTTGTTGATAACACGGCACCCAATACACAAGCGGAGAAAATCTCCAGCCCGGCCGGGAATCGAACCCGGGCCCGCTGTGTGGTAGGCAAGCACGTTACCATTCAGCCAAGCAGGCGGACAGGTATTTCGAACTTCACAGACATAGTAGCAAACTATGTAAAGAAATCAGCGAACGTTCACACCGATGTATTTACAGTGACGCCATGTTGTAGACTGGCAGGAGAAAGTGAGGGAGATGAGATGAAGCTAGTGCCACTCGAAGCTTAGTGTGAAGTGACGCCAGAATAACGTGTCTTCCATAAAAATCGATGCGGGCACGAAACGCAACAGCAGTAGACAAAAGAAGATCTCCTTGAGATAATGAGGTCCCATACTCCGAGGGGCGTAGGGGACGATACGGGAAACCCGCAACGCCGTACTAGGCAAGGTCCTAGCGGAGGTGGTTTGCCACTGCCTTCCTCCGACCGTAATGGGGATGAATGGTGATGATGAAGAGGGCACAACAACACCCAGTCATCTCGAGGCAGGGAAAATCCCTGACCTCGCCGGGAATCGAACCCGAGACCCCGTGCTCGGGAAACGAGAACGCTACCACAAGACCACGAGCTGCGGACTCCTTGAGATAACGTAATGGATTTCGGCGTTTTCATTTACGTCCTATGAATATATGAGGTCAGAAACATGTCACTCTTGTTACGATTTGTTGTAATTAAATGTCAGTAAATGACACACAGGTGGCAAATGCCTTCAGGAGATCGTAAGATATGTAGCATGAAATCTTAAGATGAGAACCCAAAGTTGTGTGAGTTCACTGTGCTGTAGCGGATACAAGCGTGAAGTTACGTTGGATGTGATGTGATGTGATCCAGAGGAGTATTCTTGCAATTTGTTCGTCCACATTCCTTGGTATGTTCACAAAATCGAACTCAGTAATAAGAGAGAGCACTCTTATTTCTATTACATCGAATATTGCAGAATACACTTTGTAAGTAGGCTGTTTAGGTTTTTATGTTGGTAACGCCACGTAGCGCTATGAAAATAACTGACTGTGCTGTGTGCAGTCTGTGGCTGGTTGGACTCATTGTTGGTATATTCGCTAGTGTAGTGTTGGGTTGTTGGATGTGAACAGCAGATAGCGGTTATGCGTCCGCCAGAAAAAGGAAATTTGTAAAGATGGATGTCATGAATTGATAAATATATATATGATGACTTTTGAACATCATTAAGGTAAATACATTGTTTGTTCTCTACCAAATCTTTCATCTGCTAACTATGCCTACAGGGCCTTCAGTAGTTCAAATCTGTTATTTAGCTGGCAATGTTGGCGCTCGCTGTACTGCAGTAGTTCGAGTAACGAAGATTTTTGTGAGGTAAGTGATTCATGAAAGGTATAGGTTATTGTTAGTCATTGCTATTCTTTTCCAGGGATTATTGAAAGATTGCGTTGCGCTAACAATATTGTCTGTCAGTTTAGTGATGATCAGAAAAAGTAAAGAGAAAACTGTTTGAGTACGTTGAGTTTTGCTCAGCTGTTTGAAAAACAAATAACGTAAGAGGTTTACTAGCACAGTCATTCACAATTTTTCTAAGGGGACGTTTCATAACTTCAACTAACGTAATAAGAAAGCCTCAAAATCTTTTACAAACGCGACGATGTATAAAAAATATTTGAATATATAGTAGGACGCGAACCCGCTCGTTTCGATTTCGTAACTCCACGTCTTTATCCACTACACTACGGTGAACTCGTACAACTGCTGACAGTGCCTTTCATGTTACGATCTCCTGACGACTTTTACCACCTATAGGCCATTAACTGATATTCAATTATAAGCTGCGTGAGTACCTTCTCCCTTACAAAAAGGTCCCCTACGAGATGGCGTTGTATCAGTTTAGTACAGTGTCCATATTGTTAGAGATGAGACCTCGTAAATGATGAAATCAGCTAGAGGTGAAACCTCTCCACCCCTCGTCCAACCTAAACTCCGTAAAACCCGATGCAAGCACGAAACTCGATAGCAGTCGACAAATATGCTGGAGAAGTTCACGCCATTTTTGACGTCACTTCCCAGTAACCTCCGAGTGGAACTAGGGTCTCCTTTGCATATTTTAACCCATTGGTTGAAAGACACAATTAGAAGCTCCTACTGGCGGAAAGTTTGTACTGCTAATTGTTTTTGCGCAATATTCAAATTTTCTGAAATCTTGGGCAGCAACTCGTATGCTGAGGCCGTTTACACTGATGACCAAGCTAAGCGTGAATCACGCGTGGCATGTGAGTTTGTTTTATACCATTGAGGAGGACGGTGTATCCACATCTATTGCACTCATGACAATGAGCGAAGCTCTAAACTAATTGACAGTATTTAATAAAGTATTATTTTGAAACAACAGCCTGACGGAAACGACCTGATTCTTCAAAATTATATTTCGTATCTTGTTTTCTTTTCTAATATTGTAAGTGCCAAATAACTCTGAAAATGTATCTCATCCAACAGATCTTTTTCATTATTGAAACAATTTCTATCAAAAGACGTTTAGCCACTTCTGTTCTTATTTATGCAAAGCGTAGGCGTTTTCATTTTCCAAACGCTACGGTCGCAGGTTCGAATCCTGCCTCGGGCATGAATGTTTGTGATGTCCTTAGGTTAGTTAGGTTTAAGTGGTTCTAAGTTCTGGGGGACTGATGACCTTAGAAGTTAAGTCCCATAGTGCTCAGAGCCATTTGAACCATTTGATTTCTTTTCCCAGTACTGCATAATGTAAATACCTTTTATTACTTTATTCATGGCTGTACATTTTAGCAACTGTAATATTATTATTTCAGAATAAATTTTCAGTCATCAGTTGCAAATAAATTTTATTATGCTTCACCGGTTTCGACAAATTAATTTGTCATCTTCAGCCGGCCGGGGTGGCCAGGCGGTTAAAGGCGCTTCAGTCTGGAACCGCGCGACCGCTACGGTCGCAGGTTCGAATCCTGCCTCGAGCAAGGATGTGTGTGGTGTCCTTAGGTTAGTTAGGTTTAAGTAGTTCTAAATTCTAGGGGACTGATAACCTTAGAAGTTAAGTCCCATAGTGCTCAGAGCCATTTGAACCATTTTGTCATCTTCAGAAGTTTAGTTTAGCTGAGAGTCAACATCTTCTTCATGCGAGGATAATGCCATGGTATGTTCAGAAATTTACATATTGTATGTGATTATTCTGGCAACGGCCTTGCGGCAATGGCTACACCGGTTCCCGTGAGATCACCGCGGTTAAGCGCTGTCGGGCGCGGTCGGCACTCGGACGGGTGACCATCCAGGCCACCATGCGCTGTTGCCTTTTTTCGAGGTGCACTCAGCCTCGTGATGCCAATTGAGGAGCTACTCGACCGAATAGTAGTGGCTTCGGTCAAGAATACCATCATAACGATCGGGAGAGCGGTGTGCTGACCCCACGCCCCTCCTATCCGCATCCTCCATTAGGATGACACGGCGGTCGGATGGTCCCGGTAGGCCACTCGTGGCCTGAAGACGGAGTGCTTTTTTATGTGATTATTTTAAACACAGTTTGACAATTTATGCAGAAGTTTCTTGCTGCTAACCCAACAGATACAAAGATGTTATTCAGTTACTGTAGTTGTCAAACCGACGTTTAAAATAATCACATACAATATGTAAATTTCTGAACATACTACGGTATTATCCATCTATGAAGAAGATGTTGACTGTATGCTTCTGAAGATGACAAATTAATTTGTCGAAACCGGTGAAGTATAACAAAATTTATTTGCAACTATGACTGAAAATTTATCCTGAAAATATATTTTACGTGTCTCCTGTTCCTGCGCATGCGCAGTCTTCAACGTACTCAGGCCTCGGAAGTCGACACTCCGCACAGCCAAACCGATCGCTGACGTCACTGGCCTATTCGCGACGTTAACGGACGTCTATTTACACGCTGCCATGTGAGGAGCGAGCTGACCAGAAAGTCGCTCGTGCAAAAGAAGCTTAATCTTCATTGGCTCCTTTCGTCGCGGCGGGAGAAGGCCGACGCGTGCTGTCTTGCCCACTCAGCCTCCTCTGGCGGTCAGGCGGAAGGGCGGCTGAGCGGCCGCCTCGGTCAGACTCGCTGACCTCGCGTGTCGCCATCCTCGTGTGGGCAGCTCTGCACTGCACTGCACCGGACGACCAGTGACTGAAAGTCAGAAGAATGTCCGGCACTCCGTAGAAATCAGAAAGCGGTCATGTGACGTCCATTATTCGTATAATGCGATTTTTGTGTTGAGCGACAAATTTACGAAAGCGTCGGTAAGGATTCGATCGCAGGTAAATATGTGTAACAGGGAAGAGTATAAATTTAATTGCTGTTCGTTTCATTCGCAGCACTTTAAGTTGTACTCTTAGCTTCCTACGAGGGTCACTCCAAAAGAAATGCACACCATTTTTGTAAAAATACAGTTTTCATTCTGAATGTGTGAAAGTTCTACAGTGTGTAGATACATCCTTCCCGCTTGTTTTCAAACTTAGTTCAACCTGTTCCCGTGAGTGGCGCCGTCACAGCATGTCTTCAAGATGGCTGCTACACTTGACGTTCTTCGGAAGCAACTTCTTGTCATAGAACTCCTGTGCTGTGAAAATGAGACAATGGGAAACATCCACAAGAGGTTGAAAAAGGTGTATTGAGATGCTGCTGTCGATCGCAGCACAGTTAGTCGGTGGGCAAGCAGGTTACGTGATGAAAGGTGGCACGGCAATACTGAGAATTGTCCTCGCAGCGGCAGGCCTCGTACTGCACACACTCCAGACAATGTGCAGAGAGTTAACGAATTGGTGACTGCTGAGAGACGCATCACAGTGAACGAATTGTCACGCTACGTTGGGATAGGGGAAGGAAGTGTTTGCAGAATACTGAAAGTGTTGGCGTTAAAAAAGGTTTGTGCCAGGTGGGTTCCCAGGATATTGACAGCGGCTCACAAACAAGAAAAACGGTATGCAGCGAACTTTTGGAACAGTACGAGAATGGTGGAGATGAGAGACGAAGAGGCAATCAATGGAGTGGCATCACGCAAATTCACCCAAGAAAAAAAAAATTCAAAACCACACCTTCTGCTGGAAAAGTTATGGCTACGGTGTTTTTCGATTCCGAAGGACTCTTGCTTGTGGACATCATGCCAAGTGGAACCACCATAAATTTTGATGCATATGTGACGACACTGAAGAAACTTCAAGCTCGACTGAGTCGTGTTCGACCACATCGGCAAAAGCAGGATGTTTTGCTGTTGCACGACAATGCACGGCCACATGTCAGTCAAAAAACCATGGAAGCGATCACAAAACTCGGATGGACAACACTGAAACACCCGCCTTACAGTCCTGACCTGGCTCCATGTGACTATCATCTCTTTGGGGAACTGAAAGACTCTCTTCGTGGAACAAGGTTTGAAGATGATGACTCCCTTGTGCATGCTGCCAAACAGAGGCTCCAACAGGTTGGTCCAGAATTTTTAACGTGTGGGTATTATAACGATATGTTTACGTAATGTGTATACATAAACATACAGTTATAAATGTCCCAGTTCGTAGTCGCTAATTATAACAATATGTTACTTTTGTGCTGTAACATATAGCTATAATCAGCGGTGGAAACATATTTGCGAACGCCGACGTGTGCGGCTGTTTCTTGTTGGATCGTCTGATCAGTCGGAAGTTGCATTGCAGAGGAGAGTAAATGCCTATTCAAAATATAATTATTTTGGATAGCTCAACATGAATTTCCTAAGGGACCGTAGTTTATCATGCATTTACCAGTAGAATATGGCGCGGAGAAAATATTTCGCCGCATGCAACTTCCGTCCGAACTCGACGAAACAATTCGTGACTGTGAACTCTCTATTTGGCAGAAACATATAGAAAATTAAATAATTTCATGAAGAAGTGCGACATAGATTCTATAGTAAATGAATAGTCCATATACCAGTTCCATTTAACTCTGAATTTATGGCAAGTAATAGACAAACTTACATTGCAATGACGGATTTAACATGGATGCCGTTTTGACTGGCACTTCTCTTAATGAAAACAATTCCTTTGACGTTTTCACATACACGTCGCACAATAAATCTACTGCTAGGCACTTTTAGTATTACACATTTACTTTACACTAGAACAATATTATTTTTAACAATAATAATACGGCGGCAAGACATGCGCGTCCGACACAAGTTACAGGAGACAAGAAAAGAGTGAGTAACTGTTCATCGAGAATATCTCGTACCTCAAAAAAAAAAAAAAAAATGTGTAAAAGTGTTCTTCTTCTGTCCGTTTTTCGCGCCGCGGTTTTCAAAGTCAATAACTCACTGCATCTCTGACGGCGCTTCGACAATAAACAAGTTACGTCACAGGTCGTTCACCTTTTACATTCTCGCAACATTATTTGCTAACTGTAGCTGTTGCCGAGCGACTGCTCGATTAGTGAATGATTTAAAATGATAAGACAATCACATAATGTTACAGTATACAGGCGCTAGTTCCAAGATGGCATAAGGCAGTTAAGAGGGATGGAAATTATGTGGATAAATGAAAATATTGTTCCTAAAGGATGTATCTACACACTGTAAAACTTTCAAACATGTAGAATAAAAGATGGATTTAAAAAAAAAAAGTGTGTATTTCTTTTGGAGTGACCCTCGTACTTAAGCACACCTTCGAAAATCGCGACATATTCCGAATAAACAGCAAGGTATTGGTGACAAGCGAGGCTAGGAACACGACTGCCCCGCACAGCAGTTTCAGCTGTACTCTTATGTTCCTACCTAAGCACATCATCGGAATTCAGGAACAATGGTAATTATTGTAGGTGACAATGTAGGCCAACTCGAAAAAAAATCTGTGTAACATGTGTTCAGTTTGTACTGGTCACAGAGATAAGTTTTCATTTCATATGTTGGAACTCCAGTCGTCATGGGTTGTTCATCGACTGCCATTTTTGTTTAGAAATTCAAGCTGTGCTCGAGTTACATAACGGGGTTTTTTAATCGGCCAGCACATCACCACCACCGACTTACTATCGATACAACCTCGTCCAGGCAATAACAGCGTCACCTGTCGAGGAATGGCTGCTTGTCAGGCACACCACAGTGTATTTAGTACCAGTGGGCGTGCTGTCCGACTGCAGAATGGGAAAGGCGCGCGATCTAGCTACGTTTGACAGAGGGCAGATTATGGTAGCCCGGAAGCTCGACACGAGCATTTCGGAAACTGGAAGATTTGTCGGGTGTTGGAGGAGTGCTCTGGTCAATGTCTTCAATACGTAGCGAAAGCAAGGTGAAACCACGTCCAGGCGTCGTGGAGTTGGGCGGCCATCCCTCATTACAGATGTGGGACTGGCTGGGAAATTTTTTGGAAATTTTTGGTAAGTTCCTATGGGACCAAACTGGTGAGATCCTCGGTCCCTAGGCTTACACACTACTTAATCTAACTTATTCTAAGGGCAACACCCACACCTATGCCCGAGGGAAGACTCGAACCTCCGGGAGGAGGGGGGGGGGGGAGGAGACGAGGGAGCCACGTGAACCATGGCAAGCCTCCTAGACCACGCGGCTACCCCGCGCGGCCCATAGGCTGGGTAGACTGGCGGCGAACTGTGGCGGAACTAGCGTCAAATTTTAATGCTGGACGGAGTACAGGTGTGACTGAACATACAGTGCATCAAACATTTCCAATAATGTGCCTCCGCAGCCGACGACCCATGCATGTGCCAATGTTAACACCACAACATCGACAACTACGACTGAAATGGGCACGTGACCATCAGCACTGGACGTTGGCGCGGTGACAGAGCGTTGCATGGTCTGATGAATCCCTATACATTCTACATCATGCCGATGGGATGTCGTGAATCCGACGTCTTCCAGGGGTACAGTTGCTTGATACCTGTAATGAGGGGCGGAGACAAGCTGGCGGTGGCTCCATTATGCTCTGAAGAACATTCACATGGCCATCCATGGATCCAGTGGAGCTCGACAAAGCACCATGACGGCCAAGGAATTCCCGGCGGGGTCAGGGATTTTCTCTGCCTCGTGATGACTGGGTGTTGTGTGATGTCCTTAGGTTAGTTAGGTTTAAGTAGTTCTAAGTTCTAGGGGACTGATGACCATAGATGTTAAGTCCCATAGTGCTCAGAGCCATTTGAACCATTTTGAACGGCCAAGGAGTATTGTACACAAGTTGCAGACGCCGTACCCTCCTTCATGAGGTAATGTTTCTGCAGTGGAATTTTTCAGCAAGATAATGCGCCATGTCACAAGGCCAGGAATGTGACGGAGTACTTCGAGGAACACAGTGGCGAGTTTCAGTTGATGTGCTGTCCCCCTCCCCCAATCTCTCCGGATCGAACACAGCTGGAATGTCATCGAATGTTGGATCAGAGCTCATCGGCCCCCCCCCCCCCCCCAATCCCCGGAATTTACGGAAATTAGGTGACTTGTGTATGCAGATGTGGTGCCAACTCTCTCCAGCAACCTACAAAGGCCTTATTGTTTTAATGCCACGACACGCCGCCGCTGTTATCCGTGCCGAAGGTGGTCATATCGGCCATTAGATACGTGGTCAAGTGTTGTAGCTGATCTTGTCTCCAAACGTTTTGGACTTACGGGGTATAAAGGATTCAAAGAAGAGCTGCACGATTCCTCACTAATTAGTTTCGTCAGTGTGTGTATGCCTGTGTGTGTGTCACAGAAATCCCCTATGAGTTGCTGTGCGTGACGTTATAAGAAAGGCGCACATCGCAAAGAACTTTACTCAGAAAATTGCTGGAGCCGATGCTCCCAAGTGCGTCAAGAACCATACTTAGAGGCGCCTGGTTTTCGCAAAGGGCGAAATCGCGAAATTTTCACGAAATTTCCACATTTTGCTGAAAACGCGAAACTATTTACTTTTAAGCAAAATCGCGAAATAATTGACGAAACTTTGCAAAATCTCAGCATTTGAACTTAACTGCGGAAATTCGATTTAGTTATGGTAATACAATCCGGATATCGATTGTACACCATTTCGATATATATAATATCGAGTATTGCAAAGACATTCTACAATGTTCTGGCGGTGTATTCAGTATTGCGTGTTGGAAATCGTTGTGGATCGCCGGTGCACTGAGTGTGGTATTTTGTGTTTTGTTTTCGTGCTACAGATGATTAATACGGTAGTGACAGTTTTCGACCGAGAAAAGTAATTTTCGTCATAAGTATTTTATGTTTTCGACAAAAGTAGGAAGATACTTATGTGCAAAAACTGCAATGTGCGTATTGAGTGGCAGAGGAAGGACACGTGCCTGAAACACATTAATAACAGTTGTTCCCATAAGAAGAACAAGAAGGCACTAACAACTACTGGTATAAAAAGACAAGGTACGTTCACGGAAGTCACTGCAGCGGCAAAACGAGCGAAAAATGATAAAGAAGAATTCATTTTATCGGCTACTCGAGGTTTCACTGAGGCTAACATTCCGATGGAAAAAGTTGATCATGCGAAGCTGAGAGAATGGATGAACAAATACATACCAGGTTTGTGTAATAATTAATTTACCGTCTGCTAATAGCAGCAAAGATTAGGTAATCTCGATAGCCAATAATTTTTGTTGGTCAGAATAGGCCTATATTGAAAATAAATTTTCGTCGAGCACGCTCTTAAAAAAGTCTTATAATTGGGTAATGTGGTAATTTAATTCGTTACATAGTACTCTAACAGCAGTTCTCTTGACATTTTTAAGGTGCTGGAGACTTACCCTCAGCTGGAAGACTACGGCAAGGTTACGTACCTCGAATCATCAAAGAAGAAGAGGAAAGATTAAAAGGAGCCGTGAAACACGAAAGAGTTTCAATTCTCTGTGATGAAACGACAGACAGAAAAGGGCAGTGTGTGTTCGTGGTTCTGATAAACGTGCTTAGTTGTGGCGATGGTGCAGTTCAGAAATTATTTGTCGGGGGAGTGAAAGTTATTGCAAATGCAAATGCTGCAGAATATGCGCAAGCAATTATGAGTGTAATACAGAAACTTGAAATTCAGTACAGAAACGTAGTTTCTATAACTTCAGATTCAGCCCGTTATATGGGCAAGTGTATAAATGCAGTTAGGGTTTTAGTTTCAGAAGTGTTAGTACACACACTTCTTTCTCTAACGTACGCGTCACTTAGTGTGTGATCACAGAGCTAAAATCAGAGAAATTCTGCGTACTGTGGAACACGAAGGTGGAAGGGACAATGACGCACTGTGCAGCCGCCTGTAGAATTCAGACGCACCTGGCGACATAAAAAAGGCGCAACTCATTCTCGTTTGCAAGGAGGATCGAAGGACAGAAGCACTTAATTACCCGTCTATATCGTTGACGTCGATCTGTTGCAGAATTGAAACATGTTTTATCCTCAGAACGAAAATCTGCTCTATACAAATCAAGAAATCGGAGATCTTGCGTAACTCAGCTCGCCCCGTTCGCCCTTGAGATCCAGAGCGCCTTAGATATCGATGGCCAGGTGGGTGCTGTGTTCCTTGATTCCAGGAAGGCATCTGATACAGTTCTGGAATGGCGTTTAGTGAAAAAAAAATACGAGCTTATACACTACTGGCTATCAAAATTGCTACAACAAGAAGATGATGCGCTACAGACGCGAAGTTTAACCGACAGGAAGAAGATGCTGTGATATGCAAATGATTAGCTTTTCAGAGCACTCACAAAAGGTTTACGCCGGTGGCGACACCTACAACATGCTGACATGACGAAAGTTTCCAACCGATTTGTCATACACAAACAGCAGTAGACCGGCGTTGCCTGGTGAAACGTTGTGATGCCTCGTGTAAGGAGGAGAAATGCGTACCATCACGTTTCCGACTTTGATAAAGGTCGGATTGCAGCCCATCGCGACTGCGGTTTATCGTATCGCGACAATGCTGCTCGTGTTAGTCGAGATCCGATGACTATTCGCAGAATATGGAATCCGTTGGTTCAGGAGGATAATACGGAACGCCGTGCTGGAAGCCAACGGCCTCGTATCACTAGCAGTCGAGATGACAGGCGTCTTATCCGCATGGCTGTAACGGATCGTGCAGCCACGTCTCGATCCCTGAGTCAACAGATGGGGACGTTTGCAAGACAACAACCATCTGCACGAACAGTTCGACGACGTTTGCAGCAGCACGAACTATCAGCTCGGAGACTATGGCTGCGGTTACCCTTGACGCTGCATCACAGACAGGAGCGCCTGCGATGGTGTACTCAACGACGAACCTGGGTGCACGAAGGCAAAACGTAATTTTTTCCGGTGAATCCAGGTTCTGTTTACAGCATCAAGATGGTCGCATCCGTGTTTAGCAACATCGTGGTGAACACACATTGGAAGCGTGTATTCGTCATCGCCATACTGGCGTATCACCCGGCGTGATTGTATGGGGAGCCATTAGTTACACGTCTCGGTCACCTCTTGTTCGCATTGACGGCACTTTGAACAGTGGACGTTACATTTTAGATGTGTTACGACTCGTGGCTCTACCCTTCACTCGATCCATGCGAAACCCTACGTTTCAGCAGGATAATGCACGGCCGCATGTTGCAGGTCCTGTAGGGGCCTTTCTAGATACAGAAAATGTTCGACTGCTGCCCTCGCGAGCACATTCTCCAGATCTCTCACCAATTGAAAACGTCTGGTCAATGGTGGCCGAGCAACTGGCTCGTCACAATATGCCAGTCACTACTCTTGATGAACTGTGGTATGGTGTTGACGCTGCATGGGCAGCTGTACCTGTACACGCCATCCAAGCTCTATACGACTTAATGCCCAGGCGTATCAAGGCCGTTATTACGGCCAGAGGTGGTTGTTCTGGGTAGTGATTTCTCAGGATCTACGCACCCAGACTGCGTGAAAATGTAATCACATGTCAGTTCTAGTATAATGTATTTGTCCAATGAATACCCGTTTGTCATCTGCATTTCTTCTTCGTGTAGCAATTGTAATGGCCAGTAGTGTACATTACAGGACCAGGATTGTGACTGGAGTCTGAACTTCTTGCAGGTACAACTCAACACGTCGCTCTAAACGGAACAAATTGACAGTAATGTCCGCAACGGCCTATTATCGAATGATCATATAAAACAGCTTGTAGGAAACACGGACGCCAGGCTGACATCCATTAGCTGAATCTTAAGCAAATGTAATTCATCCACGAAAGAAGTGGCTTACAAGGCGTTTGTTTGACCGATTCTTAAGTATTGCTTATCAGTTTGGGACCCTTTATCAGGTTGGATAAATAGACGAGATAGAAAAGATCCAACGAAGAGCAGCACGCTTCGTCACAGCATTCCTTGGTCGGGGCGAGGACATTACGGTGACGCTCGACAAATCCCAGTGGCAGAAGCTACTAGAGAGGCGATGAGAATCACGGAGAGGTTCTCTGTTGAAGTTACGAGGAAGTACGTCCCGGCAGGAGTCGGTCAGCACATTAGTCCCTCCCACATACCCCTCACGAAGAGACCACAACGAGAGAATCGGAGAAATATGAAAACTAACATGTGAATTTGCCAAAATTCATACGAGCTTTAATGGAGAAAGAATACAGCCTCTCCGCTGCAAATAATTGTTTACAACGTTGACCAAGGTTTCGACACCTCTAAGTATGTCTTTATCAGGATGAAAATTTAAAAGCCGTAAAGTTACAGTGCAAGAAGGCATTAGTCAAAGTTTAGGGCAGACCTTTTCCAGTCAAAAATTAAAAACTTTCTAGCCTTTGGCACGTACACTTGGCAAGAAACATCAGACTGGGCTCAGTCTGGTGTTGTTGCTTGCCGGGTGTACGTGCCAAAGGATGGAAAGTTTTTAATTTTGGACTTGATAAAGTCAGCTCTAAACTTTGAGTACTGCCTTCCTCGCATTGTAGCTTCAAGGCTTTTAAATTTCCATTCTGATGAAGACACCCTTAGAGTTCAACGTATTAAGCAATTATTTGCAACCACTTGATTGTGTTATTTCTCTGTTGAAACTTACATACGGTTGCCGAAAGACAGCTATGTACAAAACTGTAATCATACAAGCATTCTTCCCACGTACCATTCGCGAGAGGAACAGGGAAGGGGGCTCAGGTAGTGCTACCAGGGTAATGAGGCTTGCAGGATGTAGATGTAGATGCGCTGAAGTAGAATGGATGGGGCGTGGGGATCGGAACGAGAATAGCGCTTTTGAAGGGTAACACGCCGGCGGCAAGATGATGTACGCACGGCTGGGGTTGTTCGTGGCCTCATAACTATCCTAAAACATTTCAACGTAATATTTACGTTCAAATACTTACTAACTACACATCGTATTCAGCTACTATATTTTTAAGTTTCCGATCCGACACGTTTCGCAATTACAAATCAGTTGCGTACGAGCACAAACTCTTCTGGTTTTTTTTTTTTTTTTTTTTTTCCATGAGCAGCTGCTTTTACTTCTCATTCCTATTGCTGAAGGTTAGGTCTACAGCCGTGAAACAAGTCCGCATTTTCGCACACACAGACCAGTTTCACGTAGAACAGTTCCCGGTCATCTTTACGAGGCGTTTCTCCACAAGCATTGACAAGCGTGTATCACTGTACCACTCTTTTAAAGAGCTGTATAATGCTACCGGAAAAAGTACAGAACCATCTTCCTGTTCATAAGCCACCCACTGCTGAAAGAAGACGCCTACCATATCCTTCCACTTCACTCGGCTTTTGTGCCATCAGGTACAACCGCCATAATGCTTCTTTCTGTCCTAGAGGTCCGCAATGAAGGAACTACGCTACTGGCCATTAAAATTGCTACACCAAGGAGAAATGCAGGTGAGAAATGGGTATTCATTGGACAAACATATTATACTAGAACTGACATGTGATTACATTTTCAAGCAATTTGGATGCATAGATCCTGAGAAATCAGTACCCATAACAACCATCTCTGGCCGTAATAACGGCTTTGATACGCCTGGGCATTGAGTCAAACAGAGCTTGGACGGCGTTTACATGTACAGCTGCCCATACAGCTTCAACACGATACCACAGTTCATCAAGGGTAGTGACTGGCATATTTTGGCTAGCCAGTTGCCCGGTCATCATTGACCAGACGTTTTCAGTTGGTGAGAGATCTGGAGAATGTGCTGGCCAGGGCAGCAGTCGAACATTTTCTGAATCCAGGAAGGCCCGTACAGGATCTTCAACACGCGGTCGTGCATTATCCTGCTGAAATGTAGGGTTTCGCGGGGATCGAATGAAGGGTAGAGCCACGGGTCGTAACACATCTGAAATGTAACGTACACTGTTCAAAGTGCCGTCAATGCGAACAAGAGCTGACCGAGACGTGTAACCAATGGCCTCCCATACCATGACGCCGGGTGGTACGCCAGTATGGCGATGATGGATACATGCTTCCAATATGCGTTCACCGCGATGTCGCCAAACACGGATGCGACCATGATGATGCTGTAAACAGAACCTGGATTCATCCGAAAAAAATGACAATTTGCCATTCGTGCACCCGCGTTCGTCGTTGAGTACACCAAAGCAGGTGCTCCTGTCTGTGATGCAGCGTCAAGGGTAACCGCAGCCATGGTCTCCGAGCCGATAGTTCATGCTGCAGCAAACGTCGTCGAACTGTTCGTGGAGATGGTTGTCTTGCAAACGTCCCCATCTGTTGACTCAGGGATCGAGACGTGGCTGCACGATCCGTTACAGCCATGCGGATAAGATGCCTGTCATCTCGACTGCTAGTGATACGAGGCCGTTGGGATCCAGCACGGCGTTCCGTATTATCCTCCTGAACCCACCGATTCCATATTCTGCTGACAGTCATTGGATCTCGACTAACACGAGCAGCAATGTCGCGATACGATAAACCGCAATCGCGATAGGTTGCAATCCGACCTTTATCAAAGTCGGAAACGTGATGGTACGCATTTCTCCTCCTTACGAGAGGCATCACAACAACGTTAAACCAGGCAACGCTGGTCAACTGCTGTTTGTGTATGACAAATCGGTTGGAAACTTTCGTCATGTCAGCACATTGTAGGTGTCGCCACCGGCGCCAACCTTGTGTGAATGCTCTTAAAGGCTAATCATTTGCATATGACAGCAATTCCTTCCTGTCGGTTAAATTTCGCGTCTGTAGCACGTCATCTTCATGGTGTAGCAATTTTAATGGCCAGCAGTGTAATTGCTCAGTCTGTTGGGTTCTTGCCTCGGTATGTCGCCAGCCGACCGCCATTCCAGCCTGATAACTCCCACTTCCATGTCTGTTAGCCGTGTTCTCAAGGGCGTACCCAGCGAGCGGGGCCGGGGGACAGGATAACCACGTTCTTGATCTTGTCCCTGAAGCCATTTCCCAGCACCTACCTGCCCTCTGGTCTTTGTGCACACTACAACTTACGGAAACTCGCCTTTGTCAGAGCTAATGTTTCTAGACCATAAAACATTACTGTTGGGACACAGTTACTGTACACTTTTCATTTAGGTTGATCAGAACATCCTCGTTGGCTATGATGAACTGAAGCTTTCTGAATGACTCCCTGCTCAAAAGTATTCTTCACGAAATTTCTCCCTTTTGGTTGGCTTCGATAAATGAATGTGTGACCAACGTAGGTTTATAGAGATGACTTCAGTAGTTTCAAGTTCAATTATAACTGGTTCCATTAATGTCATATTCATTTCCCAACAACCTGCTGCATAGAGAACTTCCTGTTCTTGAATAATAGTTACTAAACAGAAAATAAAAGACATTTTTATGAATAGGATTAAAATTCAGGGAGGAATAGCATCAATGGTTAAGATTCGCTGATGGCATTATTACTCTCAGTGAAAGTGAGGAAGAACAGCAGACCCTGTTAACTGGAATGAACAGTCTAATGAGAATACACTTTGGGCTTAGAGTAAACCGAAGGTGGACGAAAGTAGTGATAAAATTAGTATCAAAACTGGGGACTGCGAAGCAGGCGAACTAAAGGAAGCAGAGTAGCACAGGAAGAGGGAGTTCCTGGCCAAAAGAAGTCTGCTGGTATCAAACATCGGCCACAATTTGAGAAAAAAAAAATTCGAGGAATGTGCGTTTGGTACAGAGCATTACGTTGAAGTGAATGATACGCTACATCTACATTACATGGTTCTTCTGCAATTCACACTTAAGTGCCTTGTAGAGGGTTCATCGGACCATTTCCATACTACTTCTCTACCATTCCACTCTCGAATGGCGCTTGGGAAAAAGGAACACCTAAATCTTTCCGTTCGAGCTCTGATTTCTCTTATTTTATTATGATGATCATTTCTCCCTACGTAGGTGGGTGTTAACAAAATATTTTCGCATTCGGAAGAGAGAGTTGGTGATTGAAATTTCGTAAATAGATTCGGCCGCAAAGAAAGCCGCCTTTTTTTAGTGACTGCCACCCCAACTCGCGTATCATATCAGAGACACTCCCACCCCTATTGCGCGATAACACGAAACGAGGTGCCCTTCTTTGCTCTTTTTCGATGTCCTCCGTCAATCCTACCTGGTAAGGAGCAATATTCCAGCAGAGGACGGACAAGTGTAATAGACTGTCTCTTTAGTGGGTTTGTCGCATCTTCAAAGTGTTCTGCCAACACAGCGCAGTCATTGTTTCGCCTTCCCCACAATATTATCTATGTGCTCTTTCCAATTTAATTTGCTCGTAATTGTAATTCCTAGGTATTTCGTCGAATTGACAGCCCTTACATTTGTGCGATTTATTGTATACCCAAAATTTATCGGATTTCTTTTAGTACCCATGTGGATGACCTCGCACTTTTCTTTGTTTAGTGCCAATTGCCACTTTTCGCACGATACAGAAATTCTCTCTCTAGATCATTTTGTAATTGGAATTGATCGTCGGATGATTTTACTAGACGGTAAATTACAGCGTCATCTGCAAACAATCTAAGGGGGCGGCTCAGATTATCACCTAGATTATTTATGTAAATCAGGAACAGCAGAGGGCCTATGACACTACCTTGCGGAACGCCAGATATCACTTCTGTTCTACTCGATGATTTACCATCACTACGAACTGTGACCTCTCTGAGAGGAAATAACGAATACAGTCACACAACTGAGACGATACTCCATATGGACGCAATTTGATTAATAGTCGCTTGTGAGGAACGGTATCAAATGCCTTCTGGAAATCTAGGAATATGGAATCGATCTGAGATCCCTTGTCGACAGCACTCATTACTTCGTGGGAATAAAGAGCTAGCTGTGCTGCACAAGAACGATATTTTCTGAATCCGTGT